>NC_086288.1:10727451-11027451 GCF_963924245.1 Chroicocephalus ridibundus
CCTCGCTGCCTGCTCTCAAGCAGAGGAACCTGGTGGCTTCAAAGCCACACTCAAACCAAATGTCACAACCATCTCCTCCTTAGAGATGGAAAAAGCCTCTTACAGGCGTTACCATGAGACAAGCACCTACCAGCAGCCTCGAACCGCACGTTTGAGTGCCACGTGACAGGCAGATGTTTCCAATAAGAAAAACAGCCCTCTCCGTAGCCTCTGGTTGCATCAACCACCAGGACAGCATTGCCTCAGCCTTCTCCTGCCAGAGCTTTGACCTGCTGGAGTCACTTGAGCTCCGCCAGGCTCTGCGCATCCCTCTGACGATGGGGCAGAGACAGACACAAGAAGACCACGTGGCACTGCTGTCACTAGCGAGAGGTTTGCCTTGTTCCTGTCATAAATTTCTTTGTTAGTAGGAAGCTGGCAAGGAGAAGGGGACATAAGATGACTTACACGCCCTGCTTATTGTTTTCTCAGCAGCATTTGTGTAGTGGATTTCTAGAAGAAAGAAAAAACACAGTTGGGATTTTAAAATAGCACTAGGGAAAAGCGTGCATGCTCTGTAATAGCTTGATAATTAAAATGGACTGTAAACCATATAACTTGAAAATTCATCAAAGAAGTGCACAGAAAGATTATAAACCCAGTAACATCCCAGGCTCTTTGATGCCAAAACTTTCTCCTTCTTGCAGATTGCTTCTACCTCTCCACACCATCGGGGCACGACAGGGACAGCAGACGTGGAGCAGGTGCAGTGGAAATCAGTATGTAATACATGGGTGGATGGAAGCAACCCAGAGCTGACACTCCAGAGCAAGCTGGTTGTTTCATTGACAGGTTGAGAATTGCTTTGCTGCTGCAAGATAATCAGGGCTATAATGACTAAGGAGTCCTTCCTGGTCAGTTAGCGGCCACCTGAGTCCTGTGAACAAAGTTTGTGGGGGTTAGAGAAGAGTGGGCAGGTTGATCAAGTAGAGAGCTTGACGGTGGCAACAGTTAGTTGAGTCCAGATCACAAGGAACTGTTCATTAAACCAACAAAGCTGGCAGCATCATTCTTACTTAAGTCATCTTTAAAACAAAGAGCGGTGGCCAATTGCGAGAAGAATGGTTAAAAACCCACAGTAGGAGAGCGGTAAGTCCCACAGGGAGAATGGAGAACAGTGCCTACAAACTGGCATCTCAGGGTTGACCTGTGCATGTCTGTGGCTCTCTGTTTGAGGAGACCAGGGAAGAGAGGACGTTTCTCTGACATCTGGTTAGGCGGAAAGGTGGCAGAAGTACTGGCAGGTCCTTCCATTTCTATCCAGTTGACTATTCTTGCTGTTCCTCTATCATGCTTACTGAAGTGTATCAGTGAATTCAGATGTTCCTGCTGGGAATGAAGTGACGCATACACATGCATGGAACATATAACGTGAGCCTCCTTCCCTTACAAATTCAGCCTAAAAAAACCTCCAAACAACCCTTTATTTTATTTGGTAACTACTGCAAACTGGGCAGCTGTTCTGCGCTAGAAGAGGGGGTTGAGGAGAGAGAGAGGGATGGTGCAGGGCTCTTTCTGGATCTCAATAAGAAAGAGAAAGGCCCAGCAACAAATAGCTTAATGACTGCTTTAATAAGTCAGAATAAGATGAGGAACACAGACAGTCAGCAAATTGTACATCCCTTCAGATGCTGGGCACCCCACGCTCATGCGGCATTGGGCAGAGCCCAGATGGATTTTCCCACAGTGAAGAGAGCAGATGCTACCCTGTCCGTGGAGAGCAGCTCTCCCTTTTCATCACTTGAGCTAGTTTATAATTGCCTCACAAGAAAACAACACACTCTCTAAAGGCTGTTCTCATGAGAACTTGTTGCTGCTCTGTTAGATAAAGGCAAGGCCAAGCAGGTGGGGCAATCATGGAGCCAAGTGGGAGCTGCCTGCAGGCTCCTCCATTACGATGAGCTGGTGGAGGTGTCCTGCGGCCACGGGGTCCGTGCAGCCCAACGGAGACCTGAAAGCCACGCTGGGCATGCAGCCCAGCCCAAAGGTGCTGTGCGGATCACTGACTCCTAAACATTCAAGGGTCCCTCAGTCAGGATCAATACAGCAGCTCAGGAAAAGCTTCCTCCCGTCTGATTTCTCAGCCTTGGAGAACAGTTTGGCACAGGAACCCGAGACTCTGAAACTGCTGGTTCCACAGTCTGTTTGCTTTCAGAACCGACACGGGGCTGGAGCTGGCTGCGGGCATGGGTTGGCATATTAAAGATCAGGCATTTCTTTGGTACCATCAGTCAAACATTCAGAGGCCGCCGCTGTGCAAACACTTTCCTGCTTTCTTGACTACCGTGAACAACCTGCAGCTGTGGGACACAGCTGGTTTTGAGCTGGGTAAGAGCCTTAGAACTTAAGGGGCAAGTCATGCCCAGCAGGGCTCTGAGTAGCTGTTTTGTCATTGTAACATCGTGAAAAGGGTAGTTAGAACTCAAATAACGTTCAGAATGGTTTGCCTCAGATTCCCTGTGAACTAGGAACCAGGTGGCAACAAATTCTAAAACTGAGCTGTCACCGGTGTATACCTTTAAAGAAAAGCTTTCCTAGCATGCTCTGCTCCCTTTATATAGGGGCACCCCAGGGCACTGCAGGCTTCAGTAGCAACCTGGCTTCTGGCTGCTCCATCACACAGTGAGTACTTACCTCCTTCTTCCAGACTTGCTTTCTCTAGTTGCCCCAGGGTATGCTGCACTGCTGCTCCCAGGCAGGCTTTTGTTTAGGCAGATGTGGCTTTGTTTGGCTTTTTGAGTACAAGAAATGCACATTGGATGTGGCAAATCTAGGATTAGTGCTCTTCCCTGAGTCTGTCTGTGAACTGAACCCTTGGAAGGGGGTAGGTGTGGAGTAGTGGTTGAATGGCCTTGGTTTCATGAAGTGGTATCATTGCATAAAAGTACTAACTGTGTATATGAATGCAGCTTTAGTCTCTGATTTTCAATTAATTTTTGTCTGTTAGTTTTGGATTAATTTTGTGTGTGTTCCTCTGAGACAAGTGATGAACAAGCACTTTCAAGTCGCACAAGGCATGTTTGGCATTCTGTGATTCTTTGTCAGTCCTGATCTAGATGATCCGCAGGTAAAACTGTCTTCTACGCAGGTACTGGGGCAAGAGCATTAGGCTATGGTAAGTAAGGTAACATGAAGAGCATGAGCATTAGTATCTAATATCGCCTTTTGTGTGTGAAGATACCTTGTGTTTCTAAGAGTGTATTTGTATCTCCAAATGGGATAAAGATCTCATAAATTAGGCTGAGTCATTTTTAAGCATCAAAAGTTTGTGAAATACACAAACTTTGATGTTTACATACACGTATAATGGGATGGCTCACTTTAAAACTTAAACTTTGGATACTGCTCCATATGCTGTTCTGCAAGCTGTCCGGCCAGTGTCTGATTTACTTGCAGCTGGTATGCTGTCCTACAGAATACAGTAAGTCAAAACAAAATCTAAAAAATAAGTAAAATAAATCCAAGATGAATGCTTTATCCAAATCAAAACAGACTACATCCAAATATTGGACTGCCTCATTGAAGTTGAGCTTTAATGTTCACTTTATTTAAATATAGGGGCTGAAAACTGAATTAAGGAGGAAAAAATCTCGTAAAATGTAAAGGTCAGTGATTGTGGGAATTAAACGTTTAATTTCTTTAGCTACTTTTGAAATTTGAATATGAATTACAACAGCTCATGTTTAATGCAGTTAATTTTTCCTATATACCTCACATAATAAATTAGTGTCTTCGTGATCTAGAATACATTAAAAAAAACCCTCAGCATATAAACTACATAATATTTTTTAAGTTCAGAGTTTAATATGCGCTTAGATCATCTGAAGTAGCAGATCACAACTGTTGATGATTTGTACTTACATCCTGGACCCTTTTCAACCCTTGTCAGATAAATGGTAGGTTATTGAAGCATATTATAAAAGTAGCATCTCTATTTGTATGTTCTGTAGTGGCTTCTGAAATGTTGAATGTGGAAAGGTTAGTTACTGATTGCAAAATAATTTAGAACTACTCCTTGATCTTAAAAACAAAAAAAAACCAAAAAAACTTCAAAAATCTGCAACTCGCATTCTCTGCCTTGGATAATTGAAATGTTACAATTCCCTGCTTGCATTAGAGCTACTGGTACTTGAAAAGAATGGGGCCAATGTTACATTCACACAATTGTCTTGTGTTCATCCATCCACAACTAGAAGTATTTTTGTTCCTGGAGGCAGTATAAACTGCCCAAAGAATAAAGCAGGGCTTCAGAAAACTCATTTAAGAAAACTGGCTAAATAACCTCACCATGAGGTACATTACCCTAACTTAGAGCTTTGTTTGGAGGAACAAGAAAACATTCTGAGTATCTGGATAAGTGCAGTAACACTCAGACTAAGAAATATCTGAATGTTCAGGGTTTTTTTCCTTGTCTGACTGCATGTAAAAGGAGAAAAGATATTTTATAGATTGGTGTAAGTATCCATGTAAAACTGTGCTGGACTTACTCACGGGTTTTGATTATCTGGGAGCACTGCTGCAAAATATAAACAAACAAGTTCTGACTCTGTTGCCTGCACAGAGGATCCTCCTCCCTAATGCATATCCCATACTATAAGCTTCATGTGTTTGTTCTATTTTGGCTAGCACATAAAGAGAGAGAATGTATAGGTGGTACTAGGTTGCAGGGGGGGAAGTGGATGGAAGAGAGTGAACTGTCTGAAGAGGATACACGTGGCATGTTTACAAAAGCTTTCAGATTCCTAGTCTGTTTTCAGGAGTAGCTTTAGATATTAGTTAAAATTGCTTTTTATTGTCCAAGTCTATAGTTATTGGTAGAGGTGTGGGGCGGAAAAAAAGGTAACTGCAAGGTGAGGTAGGGTGGGGGGCACAGAAGCAGAAGGTGAAGCAGCTACTAGCTGTGTTGCCATGCCAGCTGAGAGCCTTTCACCTGTGACTGGCTTCCTCAGCTGGCACAGAGCTTTCCTTGCACCCTTAGGGCTTTATTCCATTTGATTCAATTCTGTCCCCACCCCTAACTGTTGAAGTGTCACTGTTACATCCCTTGATTCAATCCACAATTCAAGATTTTTTAGACAGCTGAACTTTTTACCCGATGACTCTTACTAGACTGGCATTTAAAGCTGACCTTGTGTTTTCCAAAAGGGACAGGTCATTGTAACCAAAACATTAGCATTTCCCTTCCCAACATCAGTAAAACTATTGTTTTGCCATCAATACAAGGCTGTGATTTGCAATTACTCCACGCCTGCTTACCTTCCAATCAGTATTTCTGTAACTGTTAGCATAATTAAACGAGCTGTTGCTTTGAATTAGGCTTGCGGCACTGTTACATGCTTCTCTTTTATTTTTTTTCTGTACAGTGGAACAAAGCAATGCTTTGAAACAAAAACATTCAGCAAGTTTACACTAATTTACATTTATTTAAAAAAAATATTTAAACACTTGTGTATTTCACCTGTGGATTAACAACTACAAATCAAATAGGGCTCATCACTTTGAAGAGCTTCACAAATACAAAACAGCGTCCTTCTGGCATCTTCACATCCTCCTCTTCTGGGTGCTTATGTACAACACTGTGAAAAGGAGAAAGCGGCACACATAAGAGGGCCCTGGTAAATAACGTGCAGAAACCTGTTTATTTAAAACATCTTATTTCCATGGCTTTTACAACAATAGTGTAATGAATCCCATTCAGCATGAACAAAGCCAGGAAACTTTTAAGTCCAGGTTTCAAGAAATGCTATCACTTTAGTTCAGTATTTATTATACTCATAGCCAAATTACACGCCAGCAGATGCAGGCAGAATAAAGCCAGCTACCCTGTAGCATTACTGAAGCCTGAGAGAGTTTCTAAGCAGCAGAATTACAGGTGTCAGACACAAATGCTATGAGCTTTAAACAAAAGCTGGAAATCCCAAGCACTTAAGGCAAAGCTAGCGCTTACCTATGAAGTAGCAGATATCTTCTCTCCGCTTGGCTGGTGACATACCCAGAGCGGATCCATTCACAACATGAAACTCCATCATGCCCCTAAACCCGCGATGTCTTAAGTTCTCCGCTCAGCCTTTTCTTCAGCCTCCTGCCTTTCTCTTATTCATTTGTTTTAACTTTTACAAAAGATTCTTATTTCCATAATTGATTCTCCAGCTGCAATGTCACTGCACTCCTTGGCATAATAATCCAAATTCCTTGCAAAAAGCATTTGGCCTCATTCAAGGATTATTTCTCCTCCCAAAACACTCTTGCACACTGCTGCTGCATTCTCTTTGACTCTTTTTGTAACATGGGATTTGGTTCTTCTTTCTGTTTATTCCCTCCCTCCTTCCTGTCCTCTGTTTTCTTCTCAAGTAACTTGGTCAAACTCTGCTTCATTTACCTTCTCTACAAGCCTCTTCACATCTCACTTGTGAACCCTTTCTATTTTTAGATATTCATCTCCCTGGCATGTCCTGCTATTACAGCCTAACTGATACCAGAGACATTTCAGGAGCCTGGGATTGTCCTTGAAATGCACTGAAATTCACCTACTGCACTGGGATATTCAAAGGCTCAATAGTAAAGTACAAGTTGGGGTTTTTTTTGTGGTTTTTCTTTTTTTTTTTTTTCTTGACTGGTGGTAAAATCTTTACCCATGAAGATGAAAATAGCTTCCATACTAATGAACAGCATTCATTCAGGTCTGGACAACTGTATCGCAAGAAAATATTACAGTGTCATCAATATCTATACTGTATCATAAATTTACACAGTAGCTTGCCTGGCAAACCACAGAAACTTCTACGGAACAGAGGCCATCTAAGCAGGCAGCAAGTGCAAAAGAGTAAACCTGTCAAGTGACAGTAAATAAGCTCTAAGGAAGGCTAGAAAAGAGCATGCTTCTCTAAATGAACTTCAAGTTCAGAGGCAAAAAGGGCCAGAGGAGTGCAGAAAAGCACAGACACTGAAAAGTGAAACTGTAAAAAGTAAAGATGTTAAGGTTTCCAAGAAAGCCTAAAACTAATATTCTAAGCAATAACATAAGGAGGAGGAGTTACCATTATTTCCTCGGATAAATGCGTCCCCGTACTTGTTCTTTAATTGTCCATTTACGTATTCTTCAGTCTGTTCCAGAGCTATATTCATGTACCCATCCAGGCAAGCCAGGACACCTGAAGACAAGTGACAGTTTAAAAGCTTAAACTTATTTTAAAATAAACAAAAATGCATTGTGTTTGAATAGCACGGAAAAAACCTGTATCTTCATAACAAACGAAAAGCCCAAGCTTGTCCAGATGAGTCAGTAGATGAGAGTATTCTTCAAAGAATTAAACCGGGAGTGAGGAACTCCAGGCACTCCAGTAGCAACTTTATCAGCTGATGTAAGGCGGGGTGGGGTGGGGGCTGTGTGGAAGAAGTCAGTAAGGCATGACTGGCAATTTCCACTTTGAAAGCTTAAGTTGTCCCTTCTCACTTGTGTTTTAAGCTGCACACCTGAAAAGAACCTGTGACATTAAGTGTAACTGGATAACCGAAGGACAAGGTTATGTAAATTGAGTTTTCATCAAAACTTGTGAAGGATATAGCAGAAAAACAACCCTTTTAATGCAGGACACCGTACACACTTTTTTCTATTTATCTTCATGAATACAGCTCTAGAAGAACACTGACTGCAAGTCTCCGTATTGCTCTAAACAAAATTCTACATAACTTTCAACAGGCAAAGGGTTTTCAAATGACGTTGAAATCTTCCTACAAAAAAAAAAATTACACTGTTTAATTAATTCAACTCAAGAAAAAAAAATCCCTGCCACTTGTAATATTAGATATCCTTTTGATCAGGCAAATATGCATTTGAGTAGCACTGATTTTTAGACAAGTATTTATGTTCTCACTTCTCACAGCCCCTGTTGAAGGCTGTACCTTGTTCACACAGTACTTCCTACGTGCTGGCAGCATGATGGCATTTTTTAATTCAAAAATCACTCCTTGGTGTCTACACCCACCCCTGAGATCAGAACCATGGCCGTCTACAAATTTAACTCACCTGATCAACAAACAAATTATTCATGTAAGGAACTGAATGTAAAGAATCTGATTTGTTAATCATGCACAAAACAACTTGTAAAAAGCTGTATTAATCTTGTACATCTTGTACATGTGTTTTCCTGACTTCATGCTTATATACAAAGATAATACTACTAAAATAATTTTTTCATCTGTTTGAAAAACTCCTAATTTATTTACCTGGCATTAAAACTCAAAATATAGCATATTGGCTGTACTTGGGGAGGGGGAGAAACTCCACTCTTGGAATCCTCCTTGAGGACATACTCTCAGTTTTCAGAAGTGCTACTGCAGTATCTTCCATTAAGTAATTAGGAATTCAAGTTCTCCTGCCAACCTGTAACAGTTCGAGGATTATTTTCCTTTATGTTTTTCTTTCCTCTGTTTCCACACACAGAGGAAAAACTGACTGCTCGCAAAGTGTTACTAAATGCACCCCAAACTAAACAGAAGTCAGAACTCTTTCACTCCAGTAATCCTGAGTGCTCTATGTAACAACAGAAAACAAAAAAATGTTTGTCCAAAATTAAAATTGGACTGTGTGGATTTTCTTAAGCTACTACTCAGTAGGCCATAAATACAGTATTTTCAAACTCTTGTTCCTAGAGTGCATTCACGGCTGTCTCATTCTCTTCCTCCTTTTCTTTGTATTTACTCTCAGGCCACTAATAGCATTAAATCCTGGCTAGTGTTTTATCTATATGTAGAGATGTTTTAATGTACATATCCATCTTTACACACAGAAATCATACATATTAATTTATCACTGATTACTTTCCCAGGGCTTCTTCCCTTAGACATGCGCAGCGCTTGGCAGCAAATCAGGACATTTTACAGTTACACGTCAACACTTGTATTAGGCTGTGTTTGTGTGTGTGGTGGCTCGGAGGGTGGAGGTACAGACACAAAATTAGCAACGTGGTCTAGAGAGAAAATCTAGACCGATCTGCAGCAAAAGGCTGAGATGCTGGCTTTTTTTAATTTATTTTTTTTAATATTGGTCAAATTTCTGCAGAAAACAAACTGAGTGCACTGTTTTCAAATGAGAACAGTATACATGTTTTTAACCACAGGATCACATCAAGTGGGAAGGAAGGAGAGCAGAGGGAAGTAAGGAAGGGAGGGGAAAAAATTCCAGTAACAAATAAGGGTGTTCAAAGGAACTACGGTTCAATTCCTGGTAGGCATGTTAAGCTAGCTTTGACAGGAAGGTGAAGTAGATTATTTGCAGCAGTTACAAATGGATCTTACTGAGCAGAAAGTACCGATGTTCTCAAAAAAAAAAAAAGTGCATCTAAAAACTAAATCTGGTTTGGCCCTGCCTTGTGTATACCTTTAGGTAAATGATGACTTTAATTGACTTTAATGAGGTGTCACTACATTCTCCTGCAAGAAAGAATTAACAGAGACCAAAGACTGATGAGAAGCAGTGAAGATTTTAAGCCACCAACCCCACCTGAAGTGCTCAGATAATGTGGTTCTCAAAGAAATGACACATTGCAAATTTTCTCAGCTGAGAGACACTAAAGAGGAACGGGAAGGGAAAAGAAGGCACTGCTTGCTCTGTCAGTGAACAATAACAATTTAAATCTGTCATAATACAAAGATTCCTTGTCACAGCACAAACAAGTCTCCTCTCACGAGTGCTAAACTGCGCCAATTGAATTAAACCTAGCTGAAGCAGTGATCTGTAGCAGGACCATAACGTTTAGGTAATTCCAGAATAAAATGTCTAAATTGTGCACAATAGGAGATACATGATAGTTTTAAGTTTGGATACTACTAAAAAAAATTAGACAGGCCAATAGTCTTATCCTAATGGGAGTAGCACCAGGACATTTCACTGAACAGAGAAGTTTAATTTACTGGTTAGAAACCCCTATGATCCTACATACAGTGCAGGAAGGTATACAGATAGGCTGAAGAGTTCTGGGATAAAACTGCTGGACTGTGTTAAAAGGAACTGGGCATATAGCAGCAAAAGCCACGCTAAGCTTTCTACTGTATCTCCATGAGTATTGACCCAAGATGTGTCTAGGTAGTTGTTCAACCAAGAATGTAAATAACTCTTTCATCCCTTGTGGGATAGTAGGCTTAGTACTGATAGCACAATTTACTGTTTGAAGCTTTTCTGTACCAAGGTCTATACTAGGAACTGGAGAACAGGAAGGTGAAGAGAAGGGTAGTTCCAACAACAGTTGCTATCGCAGCACTGAAACAGGGACTGCCTGACCATTCCAGGAATTGTAATTACAGCCAGTCTTTACAAGTATCAGTTTAGAAACCCAGAATCATCCTGAAACTCCAGTCTAGCCATCTGTGACTAAGGACACTAATTATTTAGATAAGTAGTTTTAATCTCTAAACCCACTGCTAACCTCCTTTTTATCAGTTTCTCCAGAGTTGATTTCCTATTTTTAACGTCACCATTCTGAGATTTATATTCACATACTCCAAGATTCTGGATCATGCTGTTTTGCTTTCCAAAAGCAATGCATCTGTCCTAGCCTCCCCAAACAATTACTTTACTCAGCTTGAAAGACAGATGGAGAACCTACCTCGATAATCTACTCCAGAATTTAATTTTACAACAACTGGCCTTCCAATGATTTGCTTTAGGAAGTCACTAGGGGTTTGCTTCCGTAGACTCATCTTGATCTTCTCCGGTAAGCTGGGAAGAGAAGTGAGAGAAAACATCTGGATAAGCAACAAGCTTACATATGGTCTTTAAACGTCTAGTACAGACAGGCACTCCCCTGACTCTTAATACTTTCAGTAGGAGAAAATACTGGAGATAAAAGCAAAGCCTTAAGGGTGGAAGTGGAGAGACAGAGCTCCTAGAGACATAGTATTAAGCTTTCCCTTTGGCATTTTATAACCTCTGAAATTATTAATAAGAATCCTTGTTTGCCACGCTGCGCATTTTGTAAACTTCCAACAGAGCCAAAGGCCTCATCACCTCTGTAACACCTTTTGCTAAAATGGTTTTACTAAAACTAGAGAGCTAAGCCACAATAAGTGGTTCATACCTTTAGGGGATGGAGGGAGAAGCCAATGCACGCTCTGTACACAGGAGCCTGTGCTGCAGGAGCAGCAAGAGAAGGATTTTTGATCTCAGCTCACAAATTTATGAGGAAAAAATTATTTACTGTGAGGGTGGTGAGACACTGGCACAGGTTGCCCAGAGAAGCTGTGGATGCCCCATCCCTGGAGGTGTTCAAGGCCAGGCTGGATGGGGCTTTGAGCAGCCTGGTCTAGTGGGAGGTGTCCCTGCGCAGGGCAGGGGGGTTGGAACCAGATGATCTTTAAGATCCCTTCCAACCCGAACCATTCCATGATTCCACACACACCTCACAGCCCCGCGGCTGCCGTCGCCGCTTTATATATCCCAACCTTTCCTGGAAAAACAACGGCGTTTTGAACCGCCGGGCAGCTCGCCCGCCCTCACGAAGATTAAAACGGCAGAACCAACGGCTGCAGTGGCCACCAGTAACGGCCACGCACGCGGCGGCGGGGGGTACACACACCCCTCAGGGGCCTCCCCCACACCTTCCCTCGCCGGAGGCCCGTGAAGGGGCCCCCGGCCCGTACTCACCCGCCGCCTGCGCCCCTTCCCGCCGGCCCAGTCAGCACCGCCCCGCTACGGCGCCTCGGCGGGGACAAACCTCGCCGGTGTCGAGAAGGCGCGAGGAGGAGCCTGTGGGCGGGAAGGGGCGGCCGCTGCCCGCCTTCCTCAGTGCCGGCCCGCAAGGTGAGGTAGCGATTGCCGGTCCCCGAGGGTGAGGGTTTCCCCGCTCGAGTCCGTGGTTTCGAGGGGGTTCCTCCCCGGCGTTGGGCGCTTGGGCCATGAGAGGCCGCGGGCCCCGGCTGGCTTCCCACTGCAGCGGCCTGAAAGCTATGGATTTTTCATATATCTCCCCCAAAACGCCATCAGGGTGTGCTGGCAGGGCTTCACCCCTAGGACCTTTCATTGGCTAAACCCCGATTTCCTCACAGAGACGCGTTTTTTATGGCTTTCTTACACTTGCACCCCAAAATCCCATCGATTTCTTGTGGAAAAATTATACGATCCAGTATTAGGGACACGGTTTAGTGGTGGTTTTGGTGTTAGGTCAATGGTTGGACTCGATGATCGTAAAGGTCACTTCCAATCCAGGTGATTGTACAATTCTCTATAATTATATTCTACTATAACAAGATCCTATTAATTTCAAAATGATCTTGTCTTACATGGGCCTTATCAGAGAAATAAGTGAGTGTCTCGCAGATCTCCGTGTAGATGTCCGTACCAGAGCTGTATAGGAAAGTGTTGCTCAGTTCATTTTATAGATGAATTAGTGAACATAGAAGCAAAGAGATTTATTTTTTTTCAAATATCACTTGGAAAGAACATGGCACAAAAAGAAACTGAACTTTTGCCTTTCATTTCTCCCCATCTTCTCACCTGTCTTCCCCCCTTCCCCCAGCTATCCCCTAATGTCTGGAAAATACTTTTTTTTTTTTTTTTGGGGGGGGGAGGGGGAATTTAGTATTGTGGCAGGAGTTAATCAGCTGTGAAAGCTTCTGGACTGGAATTTTATTCTTCCATTATTGATTTAGTATCTTGGTGAAACTCTTAATTCTCATGATATGAAGAAAACATACTATGGCTTTTCAGAACACAGACTTGTATTCTTTCTTCCTTCCGGAGTTGTTTATCTTCTCTTTTTGAACACATATCCAGTAATATTTTTTTCCCAAAGCTTAGGCTAAAAGGCTTTAAGAGGCGAGGTCTGCAAACCTGACACAGTTCACCTGGCTGTCCCAGAGTTCAAGCATAGTCATGGCCAGGAAAGTTGGGCCACGTTGTGCCTGTGTTTCCAGGCAACCGTCATGTTAATCAGGAGCATCCAACTGTGCTTGATTATATCTAGTGCTTGAAGCAGAAAAGGAACGTAAAATAGTTACTCCGTGGAGCAGGCCTGCAAAGTTTTATTTGGCTGCCTGGCTTCAGTGTAGTACTTTGATAAGGGAATTGTTATCAATCTCTGTGATAAAGACTGGGCAAGTATATTTTCCATGCCTGGGATGGTAAATTTTTGTGACAATTTTGCAAGCCTAGCTAGGGATATTTTATGCTTTGGGACCCTTTCTCTTTGTTTTATTTCTTGTGACTTTGTCTTTGTAGCGTGTATTTCTTTTTTTGCTAGCCATCAGAACCTGCTGAGCTATTTTGCCTTCTGTGCAATAGGCTGCATTCTAGCTAGTTTAGGCATATATTTAGTTACAGTTCCTATGTCTGTAGATACTTTGGTTGGTTGATGTCAGTCAACAAAATCCTTCAGCTTTCCTGCCACATACCCTATTAACCTCACAAACATATCCATTTTGAACCATGGGCATTGAGATTGGCAAGTTTTGTATCCTTCTTTCATGGTTTGAGACCAAGTCATGAACCCAAATCACAGGTAATTTTCCTTGGTTTGCCATAGGTCTTGAAGCAGTCTCCCATGCTGTTCCTAGTGGTAAATTAACCTTTATGCTGGAAGGCATATGTTGCTGAGCACTTTGGTGTAGCACAGTTCGCACCTGGGAAGAGAATTCCCATCTTGTACATTCAGGAAGATTATGTCATCACATCTGTTATTAGGCAACCTAAAGAATGTGTTATTTCCTGAGTGACAAAATCCCAATGACCTCAGGAAGGTGGTCTTCAAAGGATTTAAGTAATTCACATTCAATGGACTCCTTAAAGATTTCAAAGCTTCAAGAGTGAAAATAAAATTAAGACGTCATTGGCTCATGATTCTCTTTTTGTTTGTTTATCATTTAGATGAAAAAGGATTTTGATCTAAAATGTTGCATACCTTGCTATCAGTAGGTTCTTTTAAATACTGCATTGCTTTATCCTTTCATAGTGTACTATGACAGAGCTTTTCCAGCTGTATAACTCATGGAAATCAGCGAGATGTTGCACTTGCATTTGAATCAAGATGAACTTGAAAGGTGAACATTGTAAGTGGTAGAAATTATTTATAATTTGGTAATAAAAGTTTATGTCTAACACTCCAAATTTCATACATCTGCTATGTGCTGGCCTTGAGATATAGAACAATTGTGATTGCCTTTACATTTGGCCGTAGATGAAAGGTCATAAATTACAATGATAGAGTTCGTAGTCGTTCCCAGCTCACAAAATTTCCATATTAACATCTTCACCTCAAACATAAATGGTTACAAAGTTACAAAGAAAAGAGTTGTGTTGGCCTTTGTCAACTGAACTTAATGATGGAAGTCAGTGGATCATATACTATTGCTAACTCTTAACCATAAAGCATCACAGAATTCTTCTTCAGAGGACCTAATTAAAACTTTACAGTTAACTTTAAAAAATTAAATGGGATTTGACAGTCTCTCTCTCTCTCTCTCTGTTCAATGCAATAAAAAACGCTTCAAAGTTAGGAAGGTTTTTCTCTCCCAGCTACTTGAAATAAAAGCATTTCCATAGAGCAAGATGGCTATATAACACAGAATATGTTAAAAAGAGTGTCCAGTTTTTCTATTTCATGTGAAGTGCACACCATTTATGTAAGTTAAATGCAGAAGAACAACAATCCAGATGACAAAAGAAAGTCTGTGGCAGATTTTGAATTCAGTCTAAATAATACCCGGCTACAACCAGTATATGAAAAGACAATTTATTAAACAGTTCTCACCTGAAAATTGTGTCAGAGAGGACAAACCCATTCCAGCCACAATCACGACGTTCCCTGTGATTTTAACAATCAACTTTGGTGCCTTCTTAGATTAGAAAGAAAAGAGGAAAAAAAAATCTTGAAAATTATGCAATAAAATAAGAGGCTAAGAACAAGTTCCAAATCCAGGGAAAGTTTCCTTGTTCAGAGCCTCTGAGGGGGTGGGGGCAGAAGGAGATCTTGGCCTCCATGAAATAGTGTCAAGGTGGAGAAGCTCTGCAATTCAAGATTAGCAGTGTTATCGCAGGGTTTCCTGAGGGCCCTGAAGTAAACGTGTTATTACATTTCTGGAGTTTGAGAGGTGGAAGGTGAGGTTCTGCTGCCACTGAAGCCGGTGGAAATTTTGCTAATTACTTCTCTGTGCTATGTATGCCTCTAAAAATTATTGAAAATACCCCTGAAATCTCAAAACAAATCCATCTCAATGAGCTGGTACCAAAAAGATAACTGTCAGACTGACAGTTGTCACAGCATTTTATTTTTTTTTTTTTTTTTTTTATTTTTTAGAATCATAGAATGGTTTGGATTGGAAGGGACTTTAAAGATCATCTTGTTCCAAGCCCCCTGGCCATGGAGGGGGGGTTCTTCTCAGCTATGGATCCTACCTGCTGGCCTGATCCAAAACTCTTCCAAGTGGATTCAGGATAAGATTCTTAGGTGCAGATCCTTTCCATCTACTTGGGATCAAGAAAGCACCATACATGCTTTCTCCACAGCTCTCCCATGGGATTCCTAAGGCAGAACTGTGCACATTGAGCAGCACAAGACATCGATCTCATGACAAGAAAGCTTTTGCCACCCGAGTAGCTTGTCTGCTTTTCAGTCCTGGAATAACTCCTGTGCCAGAGGAGTGGAGATTAGCTTCCCCCTCATTGCTGCGGACCCCCCAGGCTGTTGTCTGATAGTGGGTATGATTTGCGGAGGGCTCTGTATCTCGCTGTGCGTTGTCAGGGGCTGTGCTGTGTGCGGAGAATAGGTCCATGCCAGATTTTTCCTTTGGCACAGGACTGCTGAAGCTGACCTCTCGACTTTCTTGAAGTTGGCATAACCTCCATGCTCTCTGTCCCTTTCTTTTTCCTTCTGGGCTGTGTTCTTTCACTGTGATTTGTGCTTCTTAGAAGTTGTCTTCTGATGTCCTGAGGGCAAGGAATTGGATATTGAAGGGTGCAGGAAGAAGCAACAGAAAGGAAGTATTAGGACCTCCCTTCTTTTCCTACCCAACAAACTTCCTGGTAAACAGGGAGCTGTCAGCAGGTCTTCAGGCAGCTGGGGACAATAATGTGAGAACTCAGCCCGAGGCTTTCTCTCTGTCTCTTAGACTTTCAGGTGTGTAGATAAGAAAGGGAAGATCCCCAGAAGCTTTCAGAGTTCATTTAACTCCCTCTGAGTTCCTGGGAGTGCTCTCCTTGGCTTCCCCAAGGGACAAGCTTTTTTCACCAGCCTTAAGAGGTCTGACATCCCCCCTTGCACGCCTTTGGATGGGAGAGTTCAAGCCTTTCAGCATTTGAATGATAGTCTATTTGTGCCTATGCAGTAAAAGGTCAAAGATTTTTCCCCTTAAATGAAGGCTTAGTTATCCAACATTATTTCCCACGCTATGCTAAGATCATCAGAACTGCTGATTCCTAGCCATGTTCTCAATTAAGAAGTTAATGCATTTTTAAATTGGACCTTAATCAAAAAAATGTTTGGTTTGTGCTAGAGATTTCAGATAGAAGAAGGAAGATGTTGCCCAGAGAGGTTGTGGATGTTCCATCCCTGGATGTGTTCAAGGCCACGTTGGATGGGGCTTTGAGCAGCCTGGTCTAGTGGGAGGTGTCCCGGCCCAGGGCAGGGGGGTTGGAACTAGATGATCTTCAGGGTCCCTTCCAAACCAAATCATTCTATGAAGAGCCTAATAAAATTCAGTCGACTTCAAGTTCTTACATTGTGCTTATCACCTTGGGGTTTATGTCCTCCCGTATGGATTAAGTGATGCAATTACCTCTTGTCACATGTTTGTCTCTCCTATAGCTTAACAGATCACGTGAAAATTGTGCTTTCTGTTACATTAAGTAGAGGCTGGAAGCCCCTCTTGATTCTTTTCTGCAACATTTAGCTAGATTCTATCCAAAATATGATGGAATTTGACGCAGCCTTTTGTGTGTAGACTTTCTAAAATATTTACATCAAAGAAACACATGTTCTCTATTTTTTTTTCCGGTATGGAATATCAATTCCAGATGACATTTCAATGTAAACTGTTCCATAGCCAGTTCAACGATGCTAATTCAATACTTCAGGTTGAAAACTCTGATGTCAAGTTTAAGCACAGACACAGGCTGAAGTGGTTACTTTAAATTGACCTGCTGGTGTAAAGCATCTGCAAGGTTAGTTCCCAGCTCCCCAGAAATGCTTCTGATGCAGACCTGGGGATACAAAGTAAACATGAGGCAGCTCTAATTTTTAGTGTGGTAAAAACAATCCATACCTTGTTCTAAAATTCAATGAAGAAGGAAGATTAAAAAGTGTTCAGCCACCTTTCTCACCCTCTCTGACCTTTTCCACTTAAGGATCCAGCTGATGCTCTAAGAAGAAATATCATCTGACTCATAGGGCGAATAAGTCTCTTTTTGGGAACTGACAGGATCTGCCATCACCTGACTTCTTCCAGCCTCTCAACCCAATTTTTCGATTTACCTGATCTTCCACAGGTATCTCATATATGGGGAAAATGTGTGTTTGCCTCCCCTCAGAAAGAGCCTGAGAGCCTTTCCATGGATTTCAGCAAGCAGCGGATTAGGGATCAAGCCTAAAATAAATTGAGCTGGTTTTTTTCCATCCACACATTTCAGTCTTCCAGAAATTGTAAGACATAGGCCTGAACCCAGCAGTGCCACTTCACTGTATGGAGCTGCTAGTTTAAGCAATAGTTGTAATAGTAGCAAATTGAGTTTTATTGACAGACCACAACATTACATAAAAAAGAAGAGGAGATGACTGACATTCAAAGCATTTGCTGACACATACAAAGAAAAAATACTGGAAAACAGAGACATGAAAAAAGAGATCAAGGTTTCAAGCTCTGGACTTGCAAACCTTTGGGTTTGTTGCTGTTGTATATTTGTAGAGTATGCAGAACCTCCTTAGGCATTACTGGAATGAAAATAAAGAAATAATAATCAAATGTTAGAAAGAAAATAAGTATACAAAGATGATTCAGTTTGTCTATGTGAGGATCACCTTCCTGGATATTAGCCAGACTGGAAAACACATGTAGAGGCTACCAAGTCAATGTTTACTCTGCTGGTATGTGTTACTGTTGTGACGATACTGGAAATAGGCAAAAACTATGGTGTTTGTAACTCAGAATACCTGGGTTCTTATATGCCTCTGCCAGAGGCTTCCAGGGTGACTTTGGGTGAATCACGTCCTCAGTGGCTCAGTTCCCACATTCAATTAAAATAAATTTTATTAGATGGAAGAAGCTCTTCTTATTAGTATAAATTATTTTTGAAGTGGAGGGAAAATAGGGAAGATATATGTAGAAAAATCTGAAATATTCCTAGTTTCAGTAATTTTAAACATAAATATTTAATCTACTGTTAATCCAGGAAGTCAAACAATTAAGTATTTAAAATAATAGAGATTGTCGTATAATCACTGTGTTCTTTCTGTGCCTAGCTGGAGAGTTCAATTTCTTTAGAAATAAGATGTGATTTAATGTCAATGTTAGATCACTCCTAGAGCATTTGTGAGCTGGTATTTTCCACTGGCCCCAATTCTTGGCCATTGACTACAGAATCATTATTTCTGAGGTTAATGGAACAGAATGGAATGTGATTATTTTGCAATGTAACAACAAAAATAGGTAAACTCAAAAGGGAGGACTAGAAACTGTATATATGCAAGATAAACAGTTTTGTTAGGAATAAAACAAAAGCATAGAATGTTCATACTAAGTCAGAACAGAACAGTTAATTTTTAACTGAGTACATTATGCATCTCTCTTGCCTTTTAAACTTTATGATCATTTCAATGGATACACTAGTGAAAATAATGATGCGATCTAGAAATATAGATTGGTCAATACGGTATGTGGCCTGTGACCCAGTCCCCAGGGCCTGCAGTTTCAGAGGTAGTAAAAACCTCAAATACGCTGTTCAGGTCTGATTCCCTGGTGTTCATACATGCAAGAAAATATTCCTATATACTTTAGTCTTGACTGCTTTTACAAGAAAAAATGTATTACTGGAAAAATTATATAAAGCAATATTGAAGGTTATGTACTAACAGTTCCAGATCTGCGCTAACAGGTATGAATGAATATTATCTTCTAGGAGAGAGGAATGATGCAGGGCAGCTGTCTCACTCTTCCGTGGTCCATTTTTCAGCTTTCAGGCGAAACTGCCATCTGTGCTATCAGTGCAGCTCCACTAGTCCTAGGAATTGTAGGAGCTTTAGGGCAAAACCAACACCCGTGTTTTCTCAGTCACCTAATCCTACCTAAAAAATTTAGAGGGCAGTAGCATAAAGTGCCTCTAGCAATTCAGACCAGCTGTCATTAAAAACTGCACCCTTGCTACTCCTGGTGGACCTGCGTGGATGTTGAAAACAGTGGGGAATGCTAAGGAACTGCTCAGCATAGACAAGACTTGTGACTGTGAAACTGAAAAGGTTTGAAAGGCTCTTTGAGGAGAAAAGAGATGATACAAAAGCCTGATCAGTAGTCCTTGCAGGCTTTTGTGGCTAGGAAGGTGTTGGCAACATTGCTGTAAAATGGGTTATAAATCCTTATGACTTGGATCATTAAAGAACTACGGCGCTCATTACTTCGTTCTGCTCTGCTCTACATGAACAGAGGACTTCATTCTACAAAGAAGAGGAAGAAAATCCCCTCTGTATTCAGGAGAAACTGGAAGGTGAAGAAGCAATCAGTGTTCGTACCATGTATTGCTTTTCTTTGATTTCTTGTTTCGTTTCACTTCCAGCTTCACTGAGCAAAACGTGCTCGGCTTTCCTCCATGACATAAGTGGAATCCTCTGGTCTCACATCTTCAGACCATATCCAAACCATGTCATCTCCTCAGCTACTGATTTTTTCCTATGCATTCACCTTCCTCATGCAAATTATCACTTTGTGGTTTATTTTTGTTGTTTTTTTTTTTTTTTCCATGGTTTTCACCTGTGCACTTGTCTGCTTGGAACTGACACTACCAATTGATTTCACATAATGCACACAGCAGAGCCTAAATATATATTTCTGTCTCTGGATGTAGGGTTCAGACATTAAAATCAATGCTTTGGAGGTGAAAGGCTTCATCGTTCATAAATAACTCTTGAGCCACTCATTTCAGCTCCTCAGAGTATTGACAATGGAGTATGTCATTTGGAAGATGAAAATACGCTTGCTATGCTCACATGCTGAAGTTTCCTTAGTTGGAGAGAATTATAATGGAAATGGGGAATAGCGGTGGATTAGTATTTTCACACAAAATGGATAAGGAGATTTTTTTTTAATAGTAAAGCAACATCTGTGATAATTTTAGCCCAATAATGAATAATAAATGAATAATCACATGCTGTGTGAACAATTCAGGGGTACATCAGCAAATGATGCAAATTTCCAGTTTGAAATAAGCAAGTCAAGTATTGGACAGGTTATTCTAGAGATGTAGGATCTGTTCTTGCTTCTGTTGCTGAGCTGCTCTCAAATGTTAAGGCAGGTCATCTCACCTCTCTGTGTCTCAGTTTCCCTTCTGTAAAACAAGAAGAATGATTTATCTAAAGTGCTTTCAGATCAATGGATGAGAAGCTTTATGTAATGGCAAGGTATTATTAATATCCTAATGATGCCATGAGAGAAAATGATCAATAATTATTTATATTTTTCTTTGCTGTTTAGGAGGTATTTTTCTACTGTCTATATTTTCTGAAGTCTTTTGCATAACAGGCGAACGTTGTCGCTTTCTTGCAGAACATACAAGTCTTTTTGTATCTATATGATATAAAGATGAAAGACAGGTTAAATTCTGGTATGTCATTTCTCTCAAGGCTAGAGGTCCAAAGTCAAAGGGAAAATCTAATGATTTACTGCATGAGCAAGTGCAAAATCTATGCATTAATAAATTCTACAGGACTGTATATTCGTGCTTTACTCATGCTGTTTTTTAAACTTGAATTTTTTTAGGAATTGAAATAAAAAGGACTGCTTTCAAAAATTGCCCAGCATTAAATAATCCATGTTTAAGAAATTGTGTATTTATTTTTCAAGTAACCTCATTACCACCAGACTACTTTTTCCTTTTGACAGTAAAGCAGAGTGCTTATCTTCCATATTTTCATAATGAAAGCTCCCAAGCACAGGATACTGTGGCAGATTTACAGCCTGCAAGCAGCAGAACTGACAGGCATTTTAATATGAAAGGAGATATGATGTCTTTAATGTACAGTGATGTCACTTCTAACAAGGTAGAAGCCTGCTTTTTGCACTGCAATCACCATAAGAAGTGAAACCTGTCTGCTTCAGGAGTGACCTTTTAACCCAGGAAAAGGTCACAAATAATAGAAAAAAGACAGGACTCTGCTTACTCAGGTGGAAGGGCACACTGACGTTGGAGGAGCAAGGCTATTGTGGATGTGCATTATCTCCAGGAAGTTGAAGCTAGAAATAGTCTAGCTAGAGCTAACCTTGAGAACAGAAAAGGAAAGGATAATGAAAATCCTCAAGGGAGTGTTAAACTGAAAGCTAGATTGCCTGTTGACCACCTTTTTTCCTTTTATCCAGCATTGATTGGACCTAATAACTTGAAAGTGATATTGACAGCAATATAGTCTACCATTAGCTGGACACACGATTATTTCACTGAGATAAAGGACAGCAACTCAGTACCAAAACCCTGGTTCATCGTTCTACATTAGACCAAGGAATTTACTACTTTGTCTAGGAAATATTTGCCAGTGATTTTAAAGGCTGATGTAAAATGTGCATTTCTTAAGTCCCTTCTTAAATGTGCTTTCAACTCCTGACTGAAAGATTTTATCATTCTGAAGCGGCACCATTCTTAAACCTTGTATGCAAGGGCGTAAGATGAAAAGGCCATAAAATGGCAAGGACTTTCAAGGTCCAATAACATCTTGTGTTAGCATTAGGCTGGTGACTTTGGTTAAAGAAAATCAAAGTATGCGGGCATTTTTGTATATATATATCTATACATATAGATATATCTTGTGAAGAGATTCACTTTCTCTAAACTAAAATTCAAGAAAGTCAACTATGCATATCATGCCTTTTGGTATTTTGGCAGTTTGATTTTGAAGGAATGTCCTAAGGGATGAAAAAAACAACATAGGAGGTAATTCTGTTGTTTTCTATTATCTTTGCAGAAATCTTAATTTTAAAAGAAAATGCTTTTCAGCAGGATCTGAACCATCATCTTCTCCTAGCTGGGGTGCTGGGGCACTGAAACAGCAATATTCAGGTAAGGCAAAGCAAGCAGGATATCACAGTGTTGGCCAATCTGTTGGCTGACCTCATGAAGTTGCCTGTAATATTCCACAACTAGTCCTGTATTGTTTTGAATTTAATATTTATAAATGAGTGCGTTCTTAGAGGTGATGTGATTGGTTTTAATTTACTTTGAAATGGCTGTCTCTCTTCATCCCTCTTCAAAATGCAGGGAAGAGAAACTGCAAATTCAAGTTTGCATATAGAAATAATCAACTTGCATTTCAGAAAAAAATGTCAGAAATACTGGCAGTATCAGTGAATCCTTCTCCCCATTTTGAACCTGTTCTTCTGACAGCAAAGGAACATTCCAAAGATCAGTCCTGTGTATGCTTGGAGATATGATAATTATATTTTCCAAAAAGTAAAAATACTGGGAAAGGAGGTATGATGTGATCCTGCTGTAGATCCATAGATCCCTGGAAAAAAAAATAAAAATCAGATGCCATTAATGTAAGTTAATGGTTTGAAAGATTCTGTAATAGTTTTAAAAGATCCTGTGTCTGGAGACGAAAGCAGCTTGACAGGCACAAGTTGTGAACTGCTTCACTTTCCATGCTGCCTTATATCTGTCAATATATTGGTTATGGAACTCTGCCGAGGCCAGTCTCAAAAGGCAGACTGTCACATTTCTCAAAAGATAAAACATCCCTAAGGGTACAAAGAATTCAGGGACACCAGCTGATAGACAGGAGCAGCGCTGCAACTCTAACATTTTATGGCTAAGTTCAATGAGTGAGTCCTTAAATGGATAATTGAATTGATGAAAGGCTTACAGTTGCTCCGATTAAGCTTGTACTTTCTCCATATGTGAGACTCAGGATAGTTTAAGCAAAAATTGAGGAAGAAATTCAGGAGAGAGACATTCATAAGCACTTTGAAAATTGGTCTCACATGAAAAGCTTGCCATTTTTTAGGTCACATGTGCCATTTGTCCAAAGAATCCTCTTTCTCAAGAAGTGTCATTTGCAACAGCCCCTTTTTTTTCCTAACTAAGGATTTGTAAATATTTTTAGAACGTGTCTCATTGCTTCGTGACTCATTCCCCTTACGATCTTTGGTATTTTTCCCATTTGTGATCGTGTAGCATCCCTGTGGCGTATGGTCACCTGGGAAAGTACTATTAGGGGAGAAATTATGGGATTTTAGCTATTTTTAACGACTCCTGGAAGGTAGAAACGTGGAAGAAGAGCCACATCAAAGCAACATTTTTCAATCTACTGTATTACATCAACCAATCTCATTGTTTGCTCGTGCTTTCCATGCCATATCCCTCTATTGTATCTTTGTTTATAACTGAATTGTAAACTGTCTGGGGAATGTGCTTTGCTTCTGTGTGTGCTTATACAGTGCCAAGTGTAAGAGAGCGATGGCCTGTGACTTGGATCATTAGGTGCTATGATAATACAATTTTTAAATAAATGCATATTGGACCAGGAACTCATATGTTCCTCCTTTAAAAAGCCTTGGGTTTAAACCTATATCTGATTAGTAACTTCTTTTGTTGTCATTAGCTGCTGCTTTAGAAAACTCAGAAGATAGTTATGTTCTTCACGTATTCAGCAGGTATATGATGCCTTTCAGAGAATGAGGATTGTACCCTCAGATGGGTAACAAATCTCTGTGTGTTTAGTAACATTTCGATAGTACAGGGAAAGAACGCTTCCTGTAAGGGTGAATTTTATTTGCCTGTGAATGTCAGTACCGGTTTATTGATATTTGGTGCATGAAGTTCAACTCATCTGTTCGCTCTGGCCATGATTCAGGCAAACGTTTAGTGTCAGGGAGCACATATTGTATTGAAAGTTGTCAGTGAGGACACATGTACCTAGTTCAGGCAGTCTGAAATGAATGACCTGGTTCGGACTCTATGCACCTCTGAAAGAAAGCCTATATTTGATCTGAATTTTTGATGTTTGAGTCTCGTGTAAGTAACTTAATATGGCTGAGAAGTTATTTTGTTTGCATGCTTTGCATGCTTTGTTTGCATGCTTACACTCTCTCCCTAAATACATACATATATATATAGAAAAAAATATGTTGAGTATTCTGATAGATTTTTTTTTTGAGAAAAATAGATTTCTTTCACAGTTTATTTTTATTTATATGTATGTTTAGTGCAATTACATATTTACACTAGTCTCACAGTATAAGTTTCATGAATTCATATACCACGTGCTTGAATATGAATTTTTCTTCTTTAAATATGGCTGGGTTATAACTGCTTTTTTTTTTTTTTCTTCCCCCCAAACTGCTTTTGGATTCCTTCTGCAAATGCGGCATCATTCACCATTCTGTTTAAATAACCAGATTGGTGAGAATGTTTGACTTTTTAAAGCACCTTCCTTTTATGGAGAATTAAAGGTCATAGCTGGAAAACTGGCCATCCGAGCTCAGTCATTTCTATATATTTTGTTAATTTTTCCTGGTTAATGGTCCTTTCAAATTCAGATTGCATGGTTACTTTAGACTCGCATCAAATGCTCCTCGGAAATAGCAGCTCACAGTGGGAAAAGATAACTCATTTCCTTTAGCGCTGTAGCTCTATCTGTGAACTATTGGCATTACATGAAGATTGATTAAAGTTCTGCAGACACCTAATGCAAAAAAAAAAAAAAAATTAAAAAAATTGCTCTCCTTGCCTGTTTCAAAGGATAGCTATCTCAAATTCTAGCTGCTTGTCTCTGAGGTCTGAAACTGGCTGAGTCTGTTTATCAATTAGGGTGCCAGTGTTTAGAACAACATTCAGAGGATAATGGTAATGAGGGACCACAGTCATGGCTCCAGGGGAACATATTAGTATTAACCTCAATGCTAGGTCATGCACTGTCCCTTTTAATGAGGGATGCTAGGGCTTCCCAGACAGGTGCATTTTGAGCTGAAGAGTAACATAACCTTTTCTACCTTATCAGGTCAGGTGGCAAATTTAAACCACAGTGGACTGAAATAGGCTTGCTCAGCACTATAGATAATTTAATTCCTCAGCCATCTTTCCTCTTTATCTCCTGTTGACATGCTCCAGACTATAAAACAATAATAGAAACCATGTTCAGATAAACATCAACCTTACGAAGGTGTACAGTAGTGTTTGTGCCCGTCCCCTTGCTCACCTCTGCAGACAGTGGAATGGGGTGCTATTGGTGAAGAGGTAATGGATGAACCTGGATCCTGAGTGCACTGTGCTTTGGGGTCTACCTGCCAGTGTCTGGCAGACTACCTTGAAAAGCCTCAGCAACCTTGCGCTACCCAATGTGCAAGCCCAAAGTCTCTCGGGGAGAAGCTGGTTGTGAAAGGGGATATATGAGTTTGACCTAGTCCCTTTCTGCATGGTGTGCTTTTGCCAGTCTGTGCTCCCTTGGAGTTTCTGTTTTTAAATATTATATGCATGTGTCCAGAAAATTACCCATTTAAGCTTATAATGAAAAGTTTCCTGGGAACCACCATCTTGTTGTCTGCTCCACAATGGGCTCGCTCATAAAATAAGCTTGAAATATACCCTATTTCTCTTCAGGTTTTGGAGGATAAAAGCAATTGATTCCATTAGCCATCAGTCAGGGACAGAATAGCTCATACATCTGAAAGTGCTGAATCCAAGTATCATTATTTATGGTTGGGTGGGAGCATGATTCAGTGAAATATGCTGCTTTCCCCAAGAGTTACATAAGAATTACTACTTTGATGCTGCTTTGTAATCTTGGATAAGCCACCTGAACGTTTTGTGACTCAGCTTCCCCCTTTGTAAAAAGGGTGAAATGGAACCTACCCTAAGAAAATATGTTGTCGTTGTGAAGTGCCTGGAGGCAGCGACAGGGCTTCTTTGCTCCAGAAACAATAGCAGCGAGCTTTGAGGCAGGGCAGCAGAGAGGTGCAGGTGTATCAGCATTGCCTGGTCTGCCAGGAGCGTGGAGACAAGTGAGTCTGTTGAGCAGCAGCCAAGGCTACAGAAGCTCGATGAAGCCAGACAGCCCCTGTAGCCACTGGGCTACTGGCTTCTGCTGCCTCTGCTGTACTGGAAGCCAGCAGAGTGGTGGTGTGACCCGACACCAAAGAAAGGAAAGCCCTCTCTTAAGAGCTACGATCATTAATGGGTATATTGAAAGGGGGATACTTGTTGAGACATTGATTTATGCAGTCTTTTAATTACATTAAAATTGGTGTTGCCAGTTACCTGTTTGCAGTAAAGTAAGCTTTTATGAGGCCAGACTAATGAATGAGCCCACCCGCACCCTGTGAAATCATTTGAGTCCCTCCCTTGTGTATAGATTGATATTACAGCAGCTGCCATAGCACAAGTGTGCCAGTACCTAGAGAACAGTCCAGTGCAGATCCATCAGTCAATGTCCTATTGATCATATTAACAAAAGCGGAGTAGTAGTGTGTCAGTGCTAAAATGTTGCCCTGGTTTTATATTTGTGCATTCTTCTAGAGCTAATGTAATTTCAGTGATATCCTCTATAATTAAATATTATTAATAACCATGTGTTTTATTTAATTAAAGATGTTCTGGAAGCACCAGTCACCTTTCTGCATCTGGTACAATGCAAAATTTCGTTTGGGAAGGGCTGCAGTAGCTCCGCGTGGAGCTCAAAAGCCAGTTGAGAGATATTGAAAGAAGTTTCGATTAGTGGAGGGAGGTCCACAGCAAGAAATATATGCTGATGCTCTAAGCTTCCTTATTCTGACCCTCCCAGTCACTTACACCAGCTAGAGACAGGCCTACAATGGAGTTACTACTGAAACTGAGGAGGATAAGCAATAGCTTTTCAGACATGATCTATTCCTGGTAGCTGATGATTGATTTTAGATGTTCGAATAAATGTGCCTGTCTTTTTTTTTATAGTCATAGAATTGTTTCTGGTGCATAAAAGTGTTGCATTACACTGCAGTACTTCTAGAGTGCAGCGGCAGCAACAGATATATTTCAGGTGCCCTTCTCAATCATTCAGATCTGAGAAAAGAACGTGCCTTTGAACTCCTTGAGGGACAGCGTGATTGGCATCAAGTATAAGCATACCTCCTGTCAGAGCTGTGGCACTGTGGTCAGTGAGAAGCTAGTGCTGATCAATGCCACCCAAACATAGCTGTCAATAATAAAATAAATCCATGACAGAAAGGGATTGTTGTCTTGTACCATAAAGTGCCTCTTGTTAGCAACAACGCTGTGTTCCTGAGTGGACAACTCATGGGCTAAGGAATAAGATAGCATCCGTTTTTAGGAGGATAGAATGCAATTGTTTGTCAAAACTTGTGGGCTGTATATTTGGTTATTTTACAATAGCAGTGTCAAATGTTCTGCTTTTTCTGATTATGTTGTGTAACAGTAGAAAAAGTACATAGCTGACAGCTAAATTTATGTTTTGCTAACTATACCCTTTAACTGTGATCAAAGAAGTGTTTGTCTTGCCCCATATCAATACTTGATTTGCATATTTACCTATGTATTCACCAAAAAACTACCCTTTTGCTATGCAGAATTACACATCACCACTTTTCCCTTCCTCTCCATCTGTACAGTACTTTACAGCGTGCAATGTCAGCAGGGCTGCAGGAGTAGGATTCAGAATGCCAGATACCTACTCTTACCTCTGCTGCTGTAATTCTTATGGGCCTGATTCAAACCCACTTGAAGTTTTTAGAAAGGCTTCCATTTATTTCAGTGATCTTTGCATGAAGTCCCAAGAGACGTTTGCCAATTTTTTAGAGGAGAGTTGTCAAATTATAGGAGTCCCACTTTGGTCATTTAGGGACTGATCCTTAAAATGGTGGTCTCCAAACTTTTTGGATTGTGCGCCCCTATCAGCATAACAATTTTGAGCATGCTCCCCCACTATATGTATAATCATTTATTTATAAATTATATACATGTACTACTGTACTAATACATTATGTACATTATAAAACATACACAAAATAGAAATTAAAAAAGGATGAGCCAAAGATGAAATAGAGTAAATGAAAATGTTTTAATTATTTATTAATGGCGCACACAAAGAAATTTCTTCCTGCATCCCAATGGGTTGTCTTGTGTGCACCCCACTTTGGAGACCACTGTCTTAGAGGGTTCATTCATTGGCAGTGGCAACTTTACATCGTATACCACCCAGAAGTAGTTTATATACTCGTATGTGCATCACAGTTTGGGAACCACTCACTTACGCCATTGACAAGTTAGAACACTTTACAAGCTTGTCAATGGCATAACCCTTCTCAGTTATTCCATCTGTAAAATTGAGAAAAAAAAAAAAAAAAAGGGAAGTTAAGGTTACATACCCTGCAAGGGTTTTTTGAGGAGGCAACTGTAAGGCTACCGCTATTATAAGTCTTACAGGACGCTAAGTATTGTAACATGTATGTTTCCTGGACAAATAATATCCTAGGCAAACTGTGGAGATTAGTAAGTGAGCCTGATATTACCCTTTTACGTTATAAGAATGGTCTCATAATTTTCATAATTTAGGATAGGATGCCAGAATCATGCTTCTTTCCCAAATTAAATGAATCAGCAGAAAGTTGTAATAAAAAGAGGCTCTCTGTCAGATTATGCTTTAACTAGACCTGAGCCAAATTTTGGACTCAACTGTCAAATGTCAACCCCGGTTTAAATTCAGCTTGGCCAAGAGAATCTGCTTCATTTTTTGCTTTGGTTTTTTTTTTTTTTTTTTAATGACCATTAATTATCGATGTGAAGTTTTTTGCTCTGTCTGGATACGTGTAAATGTTTTGAAGTTTCTGTTCACTGATTTGCATTATGTTTGAACCCTGCTTATTGAGAGTGAAAACATGGGCCAAGTTACATCAGGTTGTCCCTCCTGTGCTCCTGTCCACTTGAGCTGCTTCCACTAGAATGCTGTCTGTCGTCCAAGAGAACTTTCATGCTGCTTCACCCTGTTTGCACGTACCTTTCCCTTGCCTCCTTCATTTCCCTCCCCAGACCATATTATTAAATGTATCAGGACTAAATATGTTAATTTTTCAATAAGAAAACCCCAAATAAAATTAATTTACATTATTATTAAGACTTCTGAATACATGAAAAAAAAAATCACAATTATTTTATAAAAGGAGCAATTTCCAAAGGTACAAAAATATTCAACATTTACAAAAGCTGCTCACCTAAATGTCACTCTGAACTTTTGAAATCTCCTTCATGGTTATCTTTCCCTTCTCTGTTTTATGACCTTAGGACAGAGAACATGTCTATTTAATGTCTACATTAAAATGTAGCATGTCTACATTGAAATAATCAGCTACTATTAGCCATTGTAAAATTAAATCTAAATTCTGCAGATCTTGCCATCATATTAAAATTATTATCATCCCATTTCTCCAAAGAAACATTGTTTTAGCTGGAGCTCCTAATGGAATGTTTAAAAGTGCATTTCTTCTTTAATATATACCATTTGTTGCATGCAAACTAAATAATATAGGGGGAAAGAGGCATAGAAATTAACTCAGTAATGTTTGTCTTCTGCTGTCATAGGAACTCTGTCACCATACTGGACTTCATCCACCAAGACTAATGCAGTGAATAATCCATACAGTAGCAGCTCATGGAAAGGTATGACATTAAACTGCTACTGGTTTATCCATGGCTGGAACAAAGCTTATCTAGAAGCTCAGCTCAAAAAAATCATCCAAGCAAAAGTGAAAGGAAAGCTCTGCTTGGGTAAAATTAATAAAAGCAATGAACTTAGAGCTGTGCATTTTGGAAGAAAGAAACGAGGGGTCTGCAATCTAGGTTGCCACGGAATCCTCATCTAGAGTATTTTGTGTCATGTAAGGATGCGTGTGTGTGTATTATATACATGAAATATATATATATATTCATGCATGTATTTATATAAAAAGCACAGCATTTACATATTCAGCAGTAATACCCAGTTAGTGCTGGCTTTTAGGTAACAAGAAGAGAGCAGGTGACTTGCTGCTAGCTACACCATATTTGTCTCTTTGTCAGCCTGGACTACAGCAGCAGCAGTCAACTGACACTGGCATCAGGGTTGGTGGATTTTACGGGCACCTTATTGTTCATTACACACATATTTGAAACCATTACTATGCAATGCAATTTTTAATTTTAAAAGCTTCCCGTAACTTTAGTAATATATGTAATGTTTACACATAAATAACCTTTGCATCTGAATCGAGGTCAACTCGTTGCCTCTGTCATGAAAATAATACCTAATACCTGATTATGTCACATTGAGGAAACTGATCTTAGCCACCTTGAATTGTTGTTTTTGAAGGCATAGGTTGTCAAGCCTTCTTGTGTGCAACAACCTGACACAAAGGAAGTACCTCTGGCAAGATGATTATATTTATCCATCTTGCAAGCAGTTGTCCAGCCTGTGGATTTCATCTCTTACTCTGCAGGAGCATTTTGCAGCCAATATATACCTGCAGGATGCATAGGCAAAGAGCTGGTGAAGACTCACCAGGGTCATGAACCTGAAACCACACATGTTTAAGTATGTCAGTAGACCTCCTGAAGTAATTGTGACTATTTGCATGGTTTAAGTGCTTTCAGATTTGGGGCTGTGCTGGTTAGCATCAGGTTTAACGTAACAAAAGCAATAAATTAGCTTGATCCCAGATCTTTCAAATGTTGAATTGTGTAGTGTGAAGTGGTTTGGACAAAAATGTTTGAATCAACTTGCAATAACACAACTGCAGTCAGAACGAGGAAAAACAGACGTTATTGACAATCACTTAGTAAAAAGAAGAAACACCCAAATTGAAGTTTATTCCCATTCATCATAACCAGGTGTGATCTACAGTGTACCATAGTTTCCATTCTTAAAAAGACAAAAAATGGGCGCGATAAAACTCTATTGCTGTACTTGTTTTCAGTACCAAAAATACATCCCTGATTAAATAGCCTCAGCTTATTCCAGTTCATCATAACCAGGTGTGATCTATAGTGTACCATAGCTTCCATTCTTAAAAAGACAAAAAATGGGTGAGATAAAACTCTATTGCTGTACTTATTTTCAGTACCAAAAATATGTCCTTGATTAGATAGCCTCAGTCACAAACAGTTACATATATTTTCCTGCTACTTGCTAGTACAAACAGTGCTGGCTGTGTTAGGACTGAATTGGAACAGGAATTCATTTATTTGTATAGACATACGCAATAATCATGGAAATGAAATATTTTCTAATTATTTTTTTCTTTTTATCAAATAGGTATATTGTTAGGAACATAGCAAAATTCTTCATTAATCCAGTGCTTTTTCCTAAAATTTATTTAGTAGTGATTTTTTTCTCTCTTCAAAGTCAAAGTGGTTTGAAGTAGTCCTGGCTTCTCCAGAAGCTTTCCTAAATCATGCTAAACAAGACACATATCTTTGTTGTTTAAAACTAGGTTATGATGAGAATGTTAGTTCCAACTATGCAGCTTGAATTTTTGTCATCTGTAGTTTCTGTTGATACCACAACAGAAGGGCGGGGGGAAATCCCCAAGTTTCTGACAATTTACAGGCAATTTCAAAATTCCATTGCTGTTTAGAGGACATTTGGATTAAGACAAGAATCATGGACCTGGACTTTCATAGGCATTTGAAGTGCACCCTGAAGTACAAAAGAAGAAATGGAAATACTTTCATAAGGAATCACTGCTTCTGAAATAGGTATGCTTTGCATGAGTTCATTGAAATTTGGTGGATTATTTCTGTGGCTGTCTTAGATTGCACTTGTGGAATTTTCCACTATTACCAGTCTACATTTAGCACTACCAGAGCCTCAACTGTAGATGGGACATTTGTGTCCTTATCAACAGATAACAACTTTTTTCCGAGCAGATTTGGATGACACAGTAGTATGAATGACAGCATCTGCCGGTACATCAGAGGTACTGTAGGCTGAGCTAAGCTGGCAGGCAAGCTGTAAGTACCTCTCCTCAGGTGTCGATAGCTTTCTTTTGTGACAGTAGCCACTACGAGAAACCCTGTCACATGGGAAGACAGGGTTAATGTACTTTGAAACTATATGTACTTCATGTGAGTAGAAACACTTGTACAGAAGCTGTATGAAAATCTAAGGACTCCTGGCCAACCGGTTAAGGGAAAACGGGACCGTCAGTGGAGCTTGGCCAGGCCTGTGGCTTTCCTTGCTGCCTACCTGCAGCTTTCTGTCTTCTCCTGCCCTACTTCTCTGGTGGATCAGAGCTTGCATTTATCCAAAATGCCACCAGGGCAATGCTTAGACAGCAAAATCATGTGAGATGGATGTTCTTGGCTATCTGGATTTCCTCTCTGATTGTGTTTTCTAAAGAAGGAAATAACTTTATGTTTGTATATCTATCTGACTGACCAGGATGGCTGTTTGCCAGACCACCAAGTTACATGCCAACAGAGTGAGGTACCTGGGACAACAGAGAACCCATCTAGACTTCCCATGCAAAATAATTGTTTCTGAGCAGCCTGTTGTCACTTAGGAACAGGATCTTAAGGTTAGAGTGCATCGATAATGAAAATATCAGCTCAGTCCTGAGCAGCAAATGAGAAAAAAAAAAAAAAAGAAGGAAAATTACACATGAAGGATTGTTAGAAAAGGAAGTGTCATGGGTGAAGCTGATGTAATCCAAGTGGGGAATGCAAAATAATGTCTGAATGCAAGCTCCATGCCACACTATGGCCCTTGTTGCCTTTACCAGTACCTTAGAGGCGCACGCTTCGTGACTTCCCAAAGCAGCAGGGAGGTCTGGGGTGGCCAGCGCTGGCTGCTCATGGTGTGATGGTTTTTTTCCCCACCTAAGGCCTGTGTTGGCTTCCCGGCTCTCGCCTCAGCTTCCCCCAACCACCCAACTGCCAGCACGAGGCAGCCATCTTGCCACCCCCCTGCCAGGCCCAGCCCTGGTGGTCTCCTGCACCTCCCATTGGCTGGGGTAGCCACCTCCTGCACTGGGATTGGCCCCTGTCTCCAGCACAGCTGCCCTGATTGGCTGCTGGGGGGGGGAGATGCCTGCCCCACAGCAGCCCCGGCCAGCTGAGGCGGGTTTGTTCCGGATCTGAGCGGTCGGGGCCGGCTCCTAACTGCCACGTTCCATGGCCTCGAGTGCTGTTTGGCGCCACCTCCTGCTAGAGAAGATAGCCAAGAACCATCGGTGACAGTCAAGGGTATAAACACCAGCCATTAAGATGTTTTTGGTCTGGAAAAAGTATGTCAGAGAGGGGATGTATTAACTGTCTGTAAAATCCTGACTGGCACGAGGAGAGCGAGTAACAGTTGATTGTTCGTTGTTTGGATACGTGAACCAGTATCAAAGGAGGGCAACATGCGGCAGGTCAAAACAAAGAAGTAGTGGCAATTCTTGTAATACCTCGGCAGGCTTTGTGGCGCTGCTTGGGACAGATGTGGTGGGTGATGAAAGCTCAGAGGAGAGAGTACACGGTTGTTAAAACAGGCAGAAAGCCCCTTGGCTCATGGGGAGGCTGAATGATAAATTTTCAGAGGCCAGAGTAGTCTCTGGCAGTATGCACGTTGTAGCAAGGACCAGTTAGCTCTGTTACTACTCTGTATTCTAGGCGTCTGCCTTTGGCTGCTGCCAGGGACAGGGAATAGGTGAGGTGGCCCTTGGTCTGACTCTGTAGAGCTGTCTGGTGTTCTTACGTACCTGCCATTTACCTCCGATGTGCAGCTACTTCTGAATGGAGCTTTGCAGATGTATGGACACCGGAGCTCAGCCTGGTTGTCGTACCTGGGTGAACAGCAGCTTTGTTCCTTGGTACTAGAGGATACAGCTTAAAGAAACGTCTTCAGTAGTATTGCTGGCTAACAACTTTAGCACATTTTATGATATTTGATGTTTCCAAAGTCCCCAGTTCTTGTAGTTACAGGGCAATGCAGAAATATCCATTTCCTTCCAGAGGTTCAGGTTACACAAGCTCTTGGGTTTGTAAGCTGTCTGAGAGGTCAAATCCAGTCAAATGCTTGTGTGGCTTATCTTGTATTAAATATTGCAGTAGTCATCTTATCTATCTGAGAAAGGTGAAGGGTTCAGTGACCCCTAGACTTGAATCTGTGGTGCCAGGGAGTCAGGGAATTTTTCAAACTTGCTGCATTATGCTTATCCTCTTAGAGTCAGGCTTTTTGTAAAAGGCTCCTATACGGTTAAAAAGGTACAGTTTAAAAAAAAATCACTCTGTATTAATTTGTAAGCCTTGCTTATGGTCTGATCCTACAAAGCACCAAGCACATCAAGTAAAAGGGATTTTAACTTCTGTTGGCTTCAATAGGAATTCTTGTACTATATGCCTGGTCAGAAATCAGAAGAGAGGGAGCTTGTTGGAGTTCACTCATGGCAACACTCACAACCTTATGACAAGGTCATGATTTTTAAGGGCTTCTACAACTCTCGGCTCCCATAGCTGTGGTAATCCGAGGATATTTGCTATCATTATACAAACAAACAAATGTCTAACCTTTGTAACTGAGGAAAATGTAAAAACATTGAATCCATTTATCTCAACACCAGCAGACAAGCCAGATGACTGAAATATCGCAGGGCTCTGAAGCACAGTGGTTCTTAAAACAAGCTCGTGGTATTTTTAATGTGTTTAGGGTTAGCAATCTTGGGTTTTTCAGGCTTATTTCCTGTTCCCCCATTGTGCTTATTTTAAGTTTTGGAAAACAAAATTCCTACATCTGCACATGGGAGTAAGCTAATCCTCTAAAAAATTCTGAGACCAAGGCTGCTTGTCTTGGTATAGTTTTCAGTGGGTAGGCTGCTGGGTCACTATTGGCCCTCTTAGAGGTGATAGTAGTGCCTACTGTGAAAGGGCTTTCGTATATTGAACAAGCCCTGCTATGTGTTACAATACGTTGATGTTTTCTCTACCTCTTCTGATACGTTCAAAATCATTTCACAAGCTGCCTCCACAAACAGTGGAATCGTCTTAATATAAGAAGTAGTACTTTCCCTGTGAGCCTGGAGCACTGTCTCATCCAGGCTCTTCATATGCTTAAATGAGTAGCAGTATTTTTGTTCAAAGCTCTTGGCTATTATTTGTGGACAGAAGCACTCTATTTCCTTAAAACTTTTCCAAGCAGCTCTTCTAAATAACACTGATACACAAAAGCTTTTCTGATTGCCTGCCTGGATTATGTAATCTCATATCTGAGCAATGTAATTTATTATCAATATCTGAAGTGGATTGCTGCAGCTTCCACAGTATATTAATAGCTGTATCCATTATTTTCTAAAGAAGAATCTCCTGGGCCTTTCTTGTGATATAAGCATTACTGCTAACTGGATAGCTGGCTGGAAAGGATGATAGTGTCCCCTGCTATTATAAATCTAGTGAGCTCACCTTTAAATGTCTGTCTTTATTCTCCCTTTTGGGCATTGTTCCAGTCACTTTTTGGCCTTTTTATTATAAAGAAAAATCCTGTCCATACAGTCGAAGGAGGAAGTATACTTGCCCTCAGATTCAATTAATGTGTGCTTGTTCTATATATTTTGGAACCAGACTGCCATTGTGCAGGAGAGAAAAAAAAGAGCCATCGTCAATGAAAAACTAAATTAGTAGCCTGTGTGCATCAAACAAGAATAAAAGCCCATGCTAGAGGATACAGTAGATCTAAATATGCATGCCCTGATTCACGTAGACGGCCAAACTCTTTCAAACAGAAACATAATTTGACCTATGAAGTAATTAATGCCATGATTATGGGGAGGGAAGACACCACAGTTCAGGCTGCTTTCCATTAATAGAAAGCTCTATTATCCCCTCCCCCAACACCCATACTTATCTCAGTTTTTAAAATTATGTTGGCTACAAAATGTCTCTGTCTGCACTGAAGGCACAGCAGATTGTTTCTGCAAAATTTCAATAAAGTTAGTATAAGTTTTTCAAGTTATCTGGTTCTATTTTTTCCCTCTTATTTGAAAAGGGTAACTCAATTCTTCAGTCTTGCCATATAAATCCCTTTTAACAGATTTTTGAAGAAAATATATTGGCTTGAATTAAAACATACTTATTGGTTTAGGTAGTTCTGAGACCAATCTCCCACACACCAATATCAATGGATTTTATTCTGTTGGATTTAGCAGGAAGAAGAATACCAGCACATACTGTGTAGCTGAAGTCTAGAAAGATCATGGGAGTTTTTTTTCACAGAACCCGTAGTTAAACTGTAGTACTCATTGCTGCAGGTTCTTGTGAGTCTCACTTTTTTTATATATATTGAAAATATAATCAGACAACTTCATGAGAGGAAAACCTATCAGGGACTTTCAAATACACAGATAGTAACCCTGAATCATAGATCACTAGAAACCATAGGACCATACTGAAGCTGTGTCACTGTATGTTTGCCTCTTCTTATTTACTTCCTTAGACATTTGCTGTTGGCTTCTGCTGGAGGAAAGGTACCTGGTGGCATGGACCTTTGATTTAATCAATGTGGCCAGTTCTAGTTACGTCAACAAAAAATTCCCTTTGACTGAAAGGAAAAAACATTCTTTTAGAACTGTAGCCACAGCTTTTTAATCAATCACACTAGAAATTCAGTCTTTCTTTTGAGTTTGATATGCAGAACAGTTCTGTTATATTCTTTATATTCTGTGATCACTTTTGACAATTATAAGGAAAAGGAGCATGGTCACATTTTCAGCTTCTGAACAACTAAAACGTGATCTGAAACTTTTGCATTATTTGAGGGACTACTTTGTCAGATTAAGAACCTGACGACTGATAGTTTACTTTTTTCCCTAAGCACTTCCTATTTCTTTGTATTCCTGAAAATTATACCACTAGAGATTGAAATGTTACATGTCCATAAAGGGCAAGGGTAGCAATTTTTTAAGAAATTGTGGTTATTTTTATAAGTAGGTATCTCTTCATTTATGCTAAACAAGTGAAAAAAGGTAGGTTTTGTTATTGAGGTTTTGACCTCTGTTGATCCCTTTTTTAAAAAAAACAACCAACAACCAAACAACTATTTTAAAAATACCTTTGAAAACTGAAAGAGAACTCCAGGATATAATTGATGGCCATTCTCTTCCAAAATGTTCCTAAGGTACAGGGCCTGGCCCAGGACTCATGTTTCAGTTCTCTGCTGAAATTCTTCATCCCCCGTAGGCCTTACAAGGACTGTGTTAATTCCATTTCCAAAAGGTCAGACCCATTCCATTGTCCCTGTTTTCCAGTGAGGTAACTGCACATTTTGCCAAGAGTCACTAGAGAAGCCTGCTGCAGTGCAGGAACAAAAAACTACTATCAGACGTTACGCCCGCATCCTTTATAGTACTTCATTTGCAAACAGTCCCTAACTCTCCACTTAGGACAGCTATAAAATCAAGCTAATAATGTTTATACTTAGTTTTGGAAGGAGCTTTGAGAGTTAGAAATAAATGCTTGCTCTGCAAATACGAAGATTTATTTTTCACATGGAGTAATTGCAACTGAGTAGAAACGGGAAGACGATCAAAAACATTTAGAGGACTTAAGATCATGAATGACTGTCAGTGACACTTGTTTTCCTAATATTTTAGATGCTTTTGTATATCCTCCAGGGAGGCTAATCTATGTCCAAGGAAAAGCTTTGGCATTATGTTACCTAGCTATTTGACGCCTGGCCCCTGACATGCAGTTCAAAACCTTACATTAGGCATAGCATTGCTGGCTGTATGAATATTGGATACCTTTTGCCAACAGGAGAGCAATGGAGTTGCATCAGAACACTGAGCTTGGAGGCAAGGGCCTTCTGCTAGGTGGAAATTAATTTTTCAAAGGAGCAAAGTCTCTACTTCTACACAGATTTCCCTGGGATTTAAAGACACTTCTTGTTTCAGGCAGCTGCTGCTTCATTTAGGGGAGATTTATCCCAAGTACCTCAGATACAAGAGAGTTGGGATCCTTGCAAAACCCCATTTTATAATAAACCCTGTATAATAAATACTGGCTCTGGCCTTAAGTTAAAAAAGGATAATTTATTGCCAGAGTTTAAGACCAGTTTCCTTGAAGATGTCCAAAGTGTAAACTGGGCATCTTCAAGCCCTGATAGGGCAGAGATGAATGAGAAGGCTGGCTGTCAGCCAGCAAAGCTCACCACAGAAAGAGAGTAGTATGATGCACTATACCTTGGCCAGCCCTGACGGCAGGCCATTCTACAAAAGATGCGTAAGGACAAAGTCACAATTCAGAAGAAGCTGAGACACTGAAACTCGGCAGCCCAGGACCACCCCTGCTTTAAATGCCAGTCTCTGAGAATGAACTCAGCTAGACACAAAATCAATCTGCAGTTAAAATCCATGATCTTTCCAAAGTTTTTTAAGCTCAGTGTAATAGTGGGGTCCAAGAGCTGGCTCTGAGAATGTAATGCTTTAATATGGGGGTCCAGTCTCAGTACCCTGGAAGCAAAGCACTGGCTTAGGGAATGGTTAATCCATCTTCCCTCTCTCTCTCTGCTGCCTATAGTTCCTGTTCATTTGAACTGTCGTATCCTTTCTCCATTATGTAACAGCCTAGAGGTCACACATGTTCCTCTGCTTTGAATAATACATCTCTATGAAGCCTTAGTATCTCTGTTTGAAAATTTATTTCTTTCATTTTAATATTTTATCAATTTTGTCCTAAATGGATGACCTTAACTGGTTGCAGTTCATTTCATTTCTTTTCTGCTTAAATATTTTAAAGGTTCCAAAGTACAAACATCATTCATGCAGTGTATAACAAAAATGCTCAGTTTGAGCTTTGGATTATTTAATTGTAATTGTCAAGCTATTATTAAAATTGATTTCTTTTTTTTTTTCTTTTTTCAATTTCTTCTCCCCATTCCTTCTCCCCATTTCCAACTTCGTTTGTCACATCCTTTGTGCTGGTATTTAGCTACACTTCCCAGTGCTTATAGAAAAGCTATACAATACCATTACTTGTGAACAACAGACAGTTAAGAGCCAAAATCACTATGCAATGAGGCTAGGCATTGCATTCAGAAAATACGTCAGTATAATAATTGATCCCGTATTGAATACAGTGTTTGGTGTTGAGTACAAGTAGAGCCTTTTACCCTTTATTTGAAGAAAAAAAAATGAAGTTATATTTTATGAGCTGGTACCATCTCGGTGCTGTGATTCATTTTTCATTAAGCTTGAAAAGGGTTGTATTTGAATGATAAATCATCACAACATATACATGTGCAACGGGAAATAAAAGGAGTTAGCAAATATATGTCAGACTTAGCTGTTAAGCGGCTTGTGCTGTTAGAGGTGTCATTTTGGGCAGATAAGGTTATTTGCAAGAGTAGCAGTCCTACCCCTCCTCAAGCATTTTTTAGGTAATTAAATTCTATCTTCATAAGTTTCAGCATCAGTTGGCTATGGCATTTGCGCTTCCTGTCCTGAGCAGCTTCACACCAATGGTTTGTAAGTTCCTAGTCTTACTGACCCTTCTGATTTATAAAATGCTTTGGGTTATTTAGAAATGAAAGGCAATAAAAGCAAGTGAGCACAATTTAATTTCATGATTGTTATTCTGCGCTTACACAATGAGAAAGCAAAACTAAGATATGTACACTTCACACTGTGGCATTTTCATTAAAAATAGGAATAACAACAATCTGAAGGAATCTGACTCATCTCCTTGAGTGCTTTAAAAGTACTGTAGTTGTTCTGTGTTTGCAAAATATAAAAATTAGTATACAATCAATTTTTTTTTTTATATTTGGTCTGTATTTATGCTGATTCCTATCTTTCTCATTTTCTTCTGTCTTTCTTTTGTTCAGCAGTAGTCTTGCACAACTGTAGCTATATCAGCAGTGTTAGTATGATGTGGATTCATGTTTAATTTCTGACATCTCTGTGTCACATTACAGCGTCATAACCTGTGTTCTGGTTTGGCTATGTGGTATTTCACATGAGAAAGACACATGAAATCCTTTTCTTTCCCACCCTAACTAGCATACTGAGGAAAGCGTGAAAGAAATGGCACTACCTCTCTTGCACTGCCTGTAGGATTTTGTTTTACCTTATGTCATGTCACCACAACAGATGTCATTCAGGTCACTAAAAGCAGGCATCTCTGTGCCTCCATGCGAACAAATTGGGACATCTTGTTTTCAAGTGTGAGTCTTGGGCTGTGCACAGAGGTGAAAATGAGTTGAAATGAGTGAATGTATAAGCAGGGTGCCTTTTGTTTGCTCCTGGGATGGCAATCTGAATCCTTGGACAGCAGCCATTTAGTCCTGTAAGGTGTTCTTATGGTATTCCTGTTTTCCCCAAAACCATAAAATAGGTGTGCTAAAACCAGAGTAAATGCTTTGAATAGTTCTTTAAAGGACACTTGAAACACTTCGTAAGTATTTTTTGCCCTGTAGAAATAGCTCTCCTGGTTTCTGAAAAAGTTGCTGAAGGTAAGCAGTGTTGCTTCTGTGGCAGGTGAGGCTCTCTTGCCTCAACAGGGAGTATGTTAATATGATCCTTCAGAAAGTTTTTGCAAATACATCCTCCACATCCCTAACTATATAATTATATAATTAAAATGTATAACCATTGAAAATTCTTCTAAATACGTATATAAATCATAAAGGATCTCCTTAGACTGGAGTATTAGACTAGATAGAAAGCTCAGAAATTAATTGCTACTAGCGCCTGATATATTGCAACAATTATAAATTGTTCTTTTTATTAACTAAATGTCAGTAATGGTACTGGGAGTAGTGCACCTCATACTTAAATTTAAATGATTTTAATATACTTGTAAGCTGTATTTGTGGCTAGTAGACAAGCTAGACAAAACAGGGGAGAAAAAAAGAGTAAGGTGCATAAGGAGAAGACCAAGAACTGAGGCGCAGAGACAGAAAATTCTGAGGCAGTTCAGGCTAACTCCAGTAGCTGCTGTTCAGTAGTAGCCAGGCACAGATACCCAAAAAAACCCATAAAGGAACCACGGCATTTTTCCAGAAGTAGATTTCCCTGGGAAATATGTCACTCTGGCCAAAGTGAAAATGCACTGCTACTCTTTACCTCAACAGGGTAAACATGCTCATGAATAGCAGTATTTTTATGTGACTACAGCTGCACTTTTAACTCTCTGGATAAAGACCTGAATTTTGGGAGCTAAAGGTTATGACTTCAAATCCCAGTTTCCACTTGCAGATGCATGTATACATTTGGCTGGAAACAATGCTGTCTGTATGTATACAGCCATTGGATCATTGCAGCAGCACAAGACAATTAGCCTTTGTGACACTCCATCGTCCTGTGAAATAATTTTATGAATACTTCAGGGGATGTTGTCAGAAGGACAGTGCTGAGAACTATAGGACACAAAGGGTAAGGCTAGCAAAATAACCACCTTTGCCACAGGTTTCCAAACACTTCTGTGTTTACAGACACCTGAACTTCTCTACATTTCTTTGGTCTCTCTTGGGAAATACAAAGGATAACAATTAACCTTTACTTATTACAAACCACAAAAAGAAACAGGAGAGTCTCTAAGGTAGCATGCCTCATTTGAGCTTTCTACTCGAGTCTGCAATGATAGACACGTCATGAAGTCAAGATAGGTAGAACTGAGCCTGCTAATTGCAATGTATTTTTATAGGTCCAATTTTGCTTTCAAAGGCAATGATACACAGTAGTATTCAGCTTTGACCATCAGTGTAGGAATCAGGCTGATATAAGATAAATCTCTGGTCATTCTTCAGTAATTCCATTTCACAGGAAGCTATTCTGTGAAATAACAAAAGACCGCAGGCAGTGGTTCTATTTTACCACCAAAATGTGGGCTTTTTTTTACATTTTCTATTTCCATCCCTCCCAGAAAGTCTAAATGAATCTCTCTTAAGAAATACTGAATTTTGGAAACTTTTTTTTTTTTTTAATTTGCCAGCTGCAAATTAAACAGACCTCTTGTCTGTCTGTTGTTTGTTTGGGGTTTTTTTTTGCCTTGCCCTTTTTGGAAGGAAAAAGGTGTACATGAGGAAAACTTTTTATTTTCTGTTTAATGTGACTTGAAAGTTGAAAAAAAGAACATGTTGTTAGCTTCTAGTTTTAAAATTTGTGGTTTGCGTTTCTGTCATATGAAAGCATGAGATTTTTTTTTTTTATCCTTATTGCTCTGTGTTTTGCTTGGTTGGTTTTTTCACTTTTTCCTCCACTGGAGAAGTATGAAAAGGCTGTTTTTCTGAATAAAAACAAGTGCAAGTAAAGGAAAGTACCACTTTTTTCTTCAATTGTCCCTCCTGCCCAATTTTGAAATATAAAAGAAAGTTTTAATTTTACAGAAAGTTTTCAGGAAATTATAGTGATTTCTCTTCTGCTCCATTCACTGTGCTTTCCTTCCCTTTTCAATGTTTTTCCCTGAAGACTCTATATGTGACTTTGCATATTGTTAGGAGGTGAAATTAACGTAGAGATGAAGTGTTAGACATGTGGGAGGCTTAACAGGGGGTAATACATGAGAGTAGAAAGAGAAGAAAAGAAAATCATTGAGGGCAAGAGCTAAAGATATAATTGTTTTGTTACTGCTTGACACGTCTTGGAAAGAAATGGAGACAAAAAACGCAGGATAAAATGAAAGGAAAATTTATGCTAAATCCAAAAAGAGTATTTTTTATAAATAGACACCCCCTAGTGTAAAAAGTATGCCTTTTCCTGCAGGAGGCTATGAGATGGCCATTGGGCACTGGCCAGCCCCATGCCAGCTGCACCCAGCCCCCCTAGCATCTAACAGAAGTCAAACATTAGGCAGGGTTGGAACTGCAGAGCCCAACTTTTGAATTAATTCACTTCACGTCTGCTTGTACAGGGATCCTATCAACTATCCCCTGCAGCATCGTGGCCTTTCAGACCACCTCTGAGAGGGCCAAGCTCTCAGCTGCAGCTCTTGCTGTCTGCCACTGCGGCTGTGGTTCTGTCCCGCCAGGCCGGCTTGCTCCTCTCCTCCCCAGGGTTTAGGCATCTCCAGCTTCACAGTGTTGACCTGGCCATTGCTTACTGCCTTAACCGCATATTCCTTGAGCAGCTTTGTTTCTTGATGTTGCTTAAGCAGACAGTGACGTCTAATCCTGGCCCAAATTTCCAACACCTTGAGATTAATTACTTTTCACAGGGAAGTATTACTGCTACCTCTTCAGCTTTTAAAATTTTACTTAAGCAAAGGCAAACCTATAGGTCTTGTATGCAGCATGCATGCCACAATCTAACCATGAACTAAAAAGAAGACGTTGTTAAAAGCCTAGTATTGTACAAGTTTTGATAATGAATTATGTACAGAGACAAGCAAGGTAATTATTCTATTTGACAGTCCTGTGTGCAAGCCTCATTTGCAAGGTTTAGTTCAGTTGTGGGCACCAGGTTTGAAAATTACCTCAGTATGTTGGAAAGAGTTCAGTAGACAGCAACAAAAATACCAAAAAGTTGAAAAATGAGGCCTATGAAGAGAGGCAAAGAAATTTTGGCATGATCCAGTTAGAAAAAACAAAGCTAAAGGGAGACATAATAACTAAAAAAAAAAACCCAAACAACTAAAAAGGGATGTTGTAAGGAAAAAAGTGACAAGTGAAGAAGAACAGGACAAGTCCAGTCTATACTGTGGATTTAGGTGAAATGTTGCTGGTATGTTAAGGCTTGCTCCATCTGAAGTTGTGTCAGAGAAAACCAGGTAGAAGGTTGGATGTTGGGGTAAGGACTTTATGGTGGAAGACAGTCACCTTCTGTTTTTCAACTCGAGCTGGCAAAAGAGAGCACCAGGGGTTCAGCTTGGGGGGCAGGAGGAGAACAACACTCATGCCATGGGGTTTTTGGGCTGCGACACCAAAGTTGTCCCTAATCATAAAAATCTAATTACCTATTTTTCCTTCTTCTGCATCCGCAGGAGACTGAGGCAGTTTACACCAGAGCTGGCAGGTAGAATTTGCCTCTGGCCCCACTTTACCTTTGTAGACTAGAAGAGGTTGTCAGGGGAGTGAGAAAATGTATGTCTTAGGTATGGTTGAGGTGAGATTTAGTATCTCTCTAGTATGAAGAGTTTAGGAGTAATGAAATCAACTATGTTCCTTGCAGAAAAATGGAAGTAGCCTACTGACAATCCTGTGTCACAGTATTGATTCTGTTCTGATATTTTCAGTGCTTTGAAGCTGCTATGGTCTGTTGGTTCATTAAGTTACATTTACAGGTTGTCCCTAAACACTGGCTTTTACATAGTCTGCATTTTAACACTCTTTTAGTGCATATCGATATGTTCTGTCCTCTGTGCAAACCACAGTCAAAGAAATCCCATTTCTGCAATGGCTAATGAGGTACCAGAGTGGTAAAATAAACAGAAGAAGGAATTACACAGTGTCAGGAAGCTCGACCAAAGAAATGTCACCTTCAGAGAAGCAGCAACTGAGAAATGACCTTTCACTTTATTACAGTGTGCCAAATTTGGCTGGATTTAGACAAGAACCTACAATTACTGAATATTTAAAAGTGTATACTCTTATTCATGAGGAATCTGAATAGAGTTGGGGGAGCTTATATCATAGAAGCATATATTATGAAAGATGTGTTTGACACACTGACAAGTACCATGACTGAAATTACAGTTGAATTATGCAATTAGATTTTATTAACTATACATGTTATTAAGGATTTTTCATTACAGAGGAAGGGATGTCAGGGTCCTGGTGATTGTACTGACCTCTTGTGCCACTGGGAAAGATGTAGAGAGGCTTCCAAAAGAGCAATATAGTTCCTATTTAATCTTTAAATAAGGAAAAAGGTCAAGGAACCATTGCTGCTATTTTATTACTCTCAAGTCTTCACCAAGAAGGCATCTCATTTTAACGTGCATTGTCTTAAATTTATACATACTAGTAAAATATAAATCACTGAAACATTACATACTTTAGAATGAACTTTGCAGTGTATTTATAGCAGAACTTACAAAGCGTAGTATGTGCATGTATATGAATCCTCAAAATTATGTAACTAACCTCTGGAGGTTTCTTACTTTAATTCACTTCATTTCTGATACAAAAGCAAAAAAGAGAAAAGAAAACCCTTCAACAGATTGCTTAAGATCTCTGTAAAGATGTCATATTCACACAGATAGGCATTTATCATGCCAAAGGAAGAAAAAAAAGGTGGCAATTTATATTTAGAATGCAGTTTTATTTTTAAAATAAATTAATAATTAAAGATAAGTAAATGAAGGTGAGCATGCAGAAAACAGTTGGCTCAAGACAGGTAGGGGGAAAAAAAGACAAATAAGATTGCAAGCACTGGTGTAATTACAGGGTTTTCCTCTCTCCTCCTTGAAGTCCATTAGTTATGCTGCAACTTTGGCAAGAAGCCTTATTGTTCCTTATAATTTTTACTTCCCTTCCAAACTGGGAGTGACCCTTTCAGAGTAGGTGCAGCCCAGTTCTTCAAATGGCAGATTGCTCAACAGCAACCTTACCAGAGCTGGTCCTTTATCACCAATTTGATCTGGCTCATTTAAGTAGGTAGAGCAGTACAACCTTACCCTTCTTCAGCAACCCCTTCTGCAACACACAGAAAGCTATATTAAAAGCATGTTCAATTAGATTCTGGAATTAATCCTTCAGGATTTAGGAAGTGCCAGTACCAATGCTGCAACACAACCTTATCTCAGTCCCTTGGGAATATATGCCTTATGATAATCTTCAATTATACAACTGTTATTTTTTGCAGTGGGATGCAGCAAAGGAACACCGATATTTCAGTGGAAACTCAAGTTCAACTCTGGGCAGTGGTCAGCAGCGTACCAAAGTGCACACAGGTACTCTTGCCTATCTTTAACACATTTCAACCCCTGCTCGTCTCACCCTCTGTAAGTTGTCCCTGTCCCAGTCTTGTCACTTTTCCATTCATGGCCTGCTTTCCTTTTCTTTTTGCTTAAGCTTAACTCCTGCGGCTTCTCATCCTCATCCCAATCTCTTTATCAAGCCAGACCTAGTTTGTCTTCTGGGTCTCCTTTATGAGTCTGCCCCTGACATTCACTCACTTGCTTTTCATATCCGGGCTTATTTCTCCCAGTTCATTTGCCATCTTTCTTTGGATGTAGTTTTTGTTCTGTGTTTTAATTAGACAGATTTCTCTCCTCTACTGCATGGATTTCTAGAAGTCACTGATGTGACCAGGACCCTGCTTTCACTCCTAGTGTCCAACAGGCTGAGAGTGGCCATGATAAAGAATGTCCTTTTGATCTGCCTTGGGTCTTGGGGCTGCACTGTGATCATATATTCCACAATATGAATTTTCTGGTTAGCCCTCTAAGTTCAAGCATGCAATGAGGTTGGAATTTTCTGAGGGTTTAGTTGTTTAAGTTCCAACAGTTCTCCCTTGCAAATAACAGTTTTCTGTTCCACAGCCTGGGGATATAGAATATTTCAAAACAAAAGTCTCAAACCTATTTTGTAATATATTTTTTGCAAGTCTCATTCTCAGAAAGAGCTGAACGAGGCAGTCATCTGACATGGAAAATTTCAGCTCAATCACTTAACATTTGATCAAGTTATAAAAAGCTGAATATAAAATAATATTGCAGAAACCAATGAAAGGTGCCATTCTGGATTTGGTCTTGAATGTACACAACACTTCATTCAAGAAATAATAGTAAGTTAGCTGCAGCCACAGTATAATGAAACTTAAAATTATAGTGGGAGAGAGTAAGCAAAATAAATTCAGTACGCAGATTTTCAGTTTAAGGACAGGGAACTACATAAAAATGAGGAGCATTCTCAAGAAAAAAAAAAACTTATAAGGAGCAGTCTGAAAAGCAAGAAACCTAAAAACACCCTAAAGGCTGTTAAAAGTTACTGTGTTAGAAGCCTAGGTAAAAATCGTGCCACAATTCAAAAAGAAAACAGAGCAGTCCAAAAATGAGCTGCTGCATGGCTCAATGTGAACATGATGTAGTCCATTGAAAGAAAAAAGAAGGCTTTTAGGAAATGGACAGGTTGTCAAATGAGAACAGGAAAGCCCATAAAAATGACGGGTCAATTTCAAACAAGAAATTAAGACAGCTAAAAAGAATTTGAAGAGACCCTTGCAAAGACTGCAGAAGCTGATAGTAGAGAATTCTGTAAATACACCAAAAGCAGGAAGCCAGCTGAGGATTAGTGGGAGCACACAATGGTCAAGGTATAGATGGGGCTGCAGCAGGTGAAGGAAGCTTAATGAGCTCTTGAGTTGTTTTTTACAGCAGAAGCTGTCTGATTCCCAATTCTGATGCATTCTTTGTGGCACATAAGTCAGAAAAAAAATAGATCAATTTTAAGTAAATACACAGGATGTATTGGTTCAAATAGACAAGTCAGATGTCAGTAAGTCACCAGGACTGGATAATATCCACCCAAAAGTCCTGAAGGAACTCAAATATGAAATTGCAGAACTGCTGGTCATAATGTGTAATATCATAACAAAGAGCCACAGTGCTGGAGGGTGGGTGCATGGACAGCTACAAAATTGCCAACTTCCATCTTCCTAAAGGGCTCTGGATGGGATCTTGAAAACTACAAACCAGTGAGCCTTACTGTCATTCCTAGCATAATGGTAGAGTACCATCTCTAATAATAATAAGGAATAAGATCAGTGAGCACATGGATAAAGTTTGCCTGTTGAGAAGGAGTCAGGGTGGCTTCTGTAATGGGAAATCCTGCCTCACTAAACTGAAGTTCTTTGATGGTGACAATAAGAACATGGACATAATATATTTGGATTTTCAAAATGCCTTTGCCAAGGTTCCAGAGAAAGGAATGGAATGGGATAGTTCCAGTTGGAAAGGGACCTGCATCATCTAGTCCAGCTGTGTAAGGTTATTAAAGAAAGTAAATTGCATTAAGGCTGGAGAAGAGGTCCTTGTATGGACTGAACACTGGACAAAGAATGGGAAGGAAAGAGTAAGGATTAATCGGCTTTCTCAGGATGGAGAAGAGTCAGCAATAAGGTCCCCCAGGAACTGGTCCTGGGACCAGTTGCATTCAGTATCTTCATCAAAGATATGGAGAGGGAATGAACAGTCAAATCTTCAGGTTTGCAGGTTATATTAACGTATTTTGCGTCATAGGTTTTAGTGTAGATAAATGTGATCTAATGAAAAATAATCTAATCCCTGCCTAAGTGATGTTGAATTCAGAACTGAGGTGCTGAACTCCAGAACTCAGGAAAGAGATCTTGGAGTCATTGCTGTCACTTCTCTGAAATCTTAAGCTCAAGGTGCTGTGACAGAAAAAAATAACCCAACAAAACAAACCAAGCCAAAAAAACCCAAAGTACGGAGTACAAAACAGAGATTACATTTTGTCACCATACAAAACTGTGATGCACCCACGTATTCAGTAGTGTGTGCAGTTCTTGTTTCCATATCTCAAGAAGGGTGCAGTGGAATTAAAGAAGATACAGAGAAGGTCAGTCAAAAAGCTTGTGATGATGGAGCAACAGCCTTGTGAGGAGGGACTAAAAAAGCTGATATTCTTCAGTTTGGAGAGACGGGTGAGGGGAGATGTGGAAAAGGTTCATAAAATCACAGATGTGATGGATTATCTAAATCTTACTACCATCAGAAAGCTCAGAAAGGAATTAGGTAACTTCATGGACGGGATGTGTGTAAAATGATACTAGAATGACTAGGTGGGAAGGTAACCTCTAAAATTGCTACAACAACAGTGGGTGCTGGAGAAGTACAAGGGGAAGCATTGCCAATAGTTACCAAATTCACATGCTCTCCCTAAATAGCTTTTCCTCTTGTTATCCCCGCTGGTGTCTCCATTATAGGCCAGGCATTAGCCAAACCTCCTCAAAACTTCCCGGGGGGAAAGATCTAAGGGAAAAGTGAATAAAGGAGAAAAAACCCAAAACTGTTTGAGGATGTAAAACCAACTCATGGCACAACAGCTAAAAAAGGGAAGGGGTATGAGAGTCAGAGTATCAATAAATATATGTATAGGAAAGTGGAGGGAAAGAGAGGAAAGCACCCAGGTGGGTCTGCTGCTCCCTGTAGAGCTCCAGGGATTGAAAAAAAAAAAAAAAAAAACCCGAAACAGTTGCCAGAACTCCCCCTCCTCCCCATTCTTTTTCCTGCTGTCAGAGACACAATGTCAGGCTGGATGGATCATTGGTCTTACCCCAGAGGGTGTTTCTTCTGTTTGAATGTTTTTTTATTGGAGGCACTCTCAGCCATCCTAGAATTCAAGAGAAAGAGTTTTGACAGGTTGTACAGAGACTTACTGTATAATTTGTTTCTGTGTTAAAAAAGACTTTAAAGCACAGTCTCAGTTTCCAACTGAAACAAAAGTATAGGGTATTGGAGAGAAGACAAGCGATACATGGAAGTAACTGCTAAGGGAAATTCTTAGGATGGGTATAAGAATGTAAAGCTGTATCTCACATAAATCAGTGCTTTTTAATCCTTTTTGCTTTCCAGTGTAGGTGTATGGCAAATTTAACCTACTTAGAATAAGTTTGCTTCTTTGAATTTTCTTTTGCAGATCCCTTAGTTCTCTCTGAGTTCTGCAGACCACAAGTTGATAACCACTACAGAAAATATATCATCTTGGAAGTTACCTATTTCTAGATTTTTTTTTTTGCAAAGTAAGAGCAAATCTGCTTGGAGACTGACCAGATTATAATACCAATGATCACACTGTAGTAGTAGTTCTTTTGTAGAGCTGAGTAATTGTACAATGCATAGCTGACTTTGGGACTTAAGTTTTTAGGCAGAAGCTCATCTGTTTAGAAAAGCAGAGGGAAGGCTCCAGATATCACATATGATCTCCCACCATGGTGCATCTGTTCAGCTCAGACTTGCAAGGCACTGGGTTGTCGTCATTTGTGAAAGTGGGTCACAAACCAAAACAAAATCCTAGATGGTGAGGCTTACGTGTCAGGAAGTAGTTTTGTATTTTTTGTTTCTCCAGGGCCTAATAAGGATAACTGTGCTTATCCTTCTTTGTGATTCCTAGGTGCTGCCGTACTGAAATAATGAATGCATCTGTTTCCCTTTCTCTGATACCAATCACACGCCACATTGTGAAACAGATCTTCAGCTACAATAAATCAACACAGGTCTGTTAAGTGAGAATTTGGTGCTGTATTTTGTATGTGAGAAATAAAGGAATTTGATTTTTAAAAAAAAAAGAAAAAGAAAAAAAACAACCCTGTATCTTTTGCTATCTAACAATTATGAAAATATTTCTGGTAAAATAACAGAAGATTGCTGGAGAGCATTTGGCAAAGAGAAGAATTAGATATTAATTTGACTCTAAAGCTAAATTTTACGAAGACATGCCACATTATTTTACAGCACCCAATTTCCCCTGACTGTAGGCCTGATTGTGACAATGATTGATTGCCCCATGTAGGCCTGATTGTGACAATACTAACAAATAGTCCCAGCATGTATCAGTCCTATTAAAAGAGAAAGAGAGATCCAGTTAGGCTATTTTTTTGTCTTAATACCACTTATCACTTTATAATTTTGAAATTAAAACTTTTTAAGAGAAACAATACCACACTGCTAGAATAAAGCTTTCCAAAACTTCATGATCCTGATTCCCATCTGCCTCACCCCTTCTGTAGTCTTTTTGGCCCTGCAAAACTTCATAATGTTAATCTGGTAAAACGTTATACCTTCTTTGTATAAATGTTAGTGTCCCCACCAAGAGAAGATGGTAAAATCAGGTCCAGTGGGCCCATTTGCTTCTATTACACATTGAAAAGCTTGTGTGTGTACACTTATAACTGAGACAGTAAAAGTTTTGGATACTGAAGTCAACATTGTAAATTGAGGGGGCAATTCTGCCTCTTTTTCTTTCTGTCCTAGCCACTCCAATTCTTCTCTTAGCTCATTTGTTTCCTTCCTTTCCGTTGCTTTTATTTTCATTCTCTGTGGTTATTTTTCTCTTCCCTTTTCTTTCTCCATAGCTATCCTGTTCTTAATATTTCAGTTTAGTGTTATTTTGAAAATGGCCAATATGCTCACTACTACATCTCAAATCCATTTCATTTAGAACCCAACTGTGATCACCACTGAAATTGAGCACTCCCTTGCCTTGTGAGGGCTAAGGAATACAGCACGACTCTTCATAACTTAAGGTATTGTAATCTGGACCTTTGTGTTTAATTATTTTTCAGATTAATTGTTATTTTTGTGAGGAATTTTATGGACACAAAATGGGTAAAACATGAAGGATGACTGCTTCAGAGGACTAATTGTTCACAGCCCTCACCTTTGTTTCATATATCAGCATGCACCCTTTGTAATTAAATATGTGAAATTCTTTTGAAATAACATGGGCCAAGGAGTATATCCCTGAACTGCCTACCCAGATAAACATCCCAATAAATGAGATAACCTGGGACTTCTGGAATTGAGAGTCCAGCTACTGACTGGGCTGCTACTATTTGGCTTCCTGAACCCTTTTTCAGAGTATGTATTCTTTTATTTGACTCACCCCAAAGAGCACCTTGGTTTTACGTAAGCTTGAATGCAATTCATTGGCTTGAGGCAGGCTGGCACACAGGGGCTGGAACAGAACTGGCCAGTCTGTGCCTCTTGAGCTGCATGTGGCTCTCTAACACTTTTAAGTACAACTCCTGTCCTGGCTGGCACGGGGGCTGTGGCATAATCCCTGCACTCAGGAGCAGTGAGTCAGTGAGAGCATCCGAGGCCAACATTAGTGGATTTCCCTGGCCTCTACCTGTTTGTCTAGCTGAGCCCCATTCCTCGAACGAACACTGCAAGGCCGTATCATCACCACCCTCTCTGAACTGTTCCCATATCCTCATTGCTCCAGAACAGGATAGGCATCTTGAGGCTTTCAACACAATGAGGTTTTTGATGAGGCATTTGAAGGGCTGAGGAGATCAGACATTCTGGTAAAAGACTGTGAAATAGTCTGATAGGTTATATTTTTAAATTTTATCTTTTCCTTAACCACAGTAAATTTTTCCAAGCCATATGATCCTCAAATTACCAATACAAATGGGAATACAATTAATAGTGGTGCCATATCTTTATAGGGAGCCTCACATTTTTGTGCCAGGAAGGCATACCTTTTGTTCTATTAAACTGAGCAAAAGTCTTCTCCTGGGCCTCATCTTCTCTGTATGGTGCCATCTTTTCAGGAATACATCATCATCAGAGTGCTTTATCCTAGTAATGTATTACACTAATACATCTGTTGCTTTAATGATATATTAGTGTAATACCTTATCAGAGTGATGCATACCAATGATCTATTACTCAAAAGGTGGTGCCATTCAGGAATGGAAGAATTCATGGACATATTCAGTATAATTATACAGATAAAAGCCAACATACATTACACTGGAAGCTGCTTTCATGGAACCAAGAACACCAGTATTATGCTAGCCTGTTCGGTGCCATTTTCGAGTGCTATTGCACTAGATTTGTAATGCTGAGGTTGTTACATCTCTTTTAAACCTTTTAAATATACTAAGAGCAACTACCATTAACCTTGGGTCACTGTGAAGCAGACTGTATCCAGTTACATTATTTTTACTATATAGTAGTACAGTACTTACTTACCCGTAACCATATGAAACCAAGTAACATTAACCTCCAGATAGTCTGAAGAACATATCATATCTCATTATAATAATCTGGGTTTCATCCTTTGCTTGACTTTAATTATTGTCCATTCTCAAACATTTTCGATTACATGACAGTTGAACTTCAGCCTGTCATTAACTATAGGCCTCTTTAATCTCAACCTTCATTTTCTTTACCATTACATTGTTTTTCATTACTTTCGCCACTGAAAAACAGAAGTCGTCAGTCTGATTTACATTGTTTTCTGTAGTATGTTAATTAAACATTTCAAAACACCATCCAGAGATTATGGCAAAAAATAAGTTCTACTTTCTATTTTCTAAACTTTCACTGTAAAGCAGGATAAAAAACATAAACCAATGATACAAAAAACCTCAGAGCTTTTTCTCCTCTGCCTTAACTTCCAAGCTACAGAGAAAGAGAATCAGAACCACATTTTGGCTTGTGGTAGTTTAACTGAGGTATAAAGTATTCATTAGCTCATTTACATTTCCTTTAAATGTGCTTTACACCAAAGTGTGAAGAGTGTTGCTTAGAACACTAAGGCCTCCAACTTGTTTCATTTCATCAGAGCGGGGGAAGGTGTGTAGACACCTCTAGAATTTATGCCAAATAATCCAACACAAAACAATTAGTAACTTACATACTTATACAAATGAGGGAGAGGAGGACAGGCAAAGTATTTATAGTATGTAAATAATGGACTTTTTTTTCCCTCTTCTGTTATATTCGGTTTCATTGCTAGTGACAAGTATCATTTTAATTTGCAGAGAGGGTTGCTAAAGCAACTTTCAGGAGTGTATTTAGTCATATGGTAAACTGAATTCACAGAAACTGTAAATAGGGATACAGTATGATGGATGTGGAACATCCTACTCTACATTCCTACACTTCCAAGGTCACTCATCTGACCTGTGACCTTCCAGTTTGGAAAATGCTGATGCAGATCTTTCTTCTGCCCCACAGGCGGATGAAGGACCAGAAGCTGTCTTTGTAAGAGTCTGATGCAAGAAGTAAACTGCTCTCATCAGTAGAGCAAGACTGAGTAGAATAGCTCATGTAAGTGTTATGGAACGGCTAAAGCAGAAGGTGGCGTAACAGGTTACAGTAGAGGGTGAGGTCTGTGGCTGTGCAAACGAGGTGGCAAGATACAGATCAGTGCATAACTTCTGGGGCAGCAAGTGGCAGTGGCACTGGCGGGGGCCTTTATGTCAGAAGCTGTGCCTTGGCTCGTTAAGCATCAAGATCTGAGAGGAGGCTGCTATAGCTGAGTGAAACACTTCAGGTGTAGTTTTTTTCTTTTTATACTATAATCTCATTTATAATCTGGGAATTCATGGGTGGGGCTATGCTACTTGATCTCTGTCAGAGGTGGAAACAGCCTGCTAGTACAGCAATGCAGGAAGTATGGCTGCAGTGAGAAGAGGGTCCTTCAGCAAGAAATGCTGACAGATTTACTCTGATCAAGAAACCTGCAAGTTACCTAATTGCATCTTGAGAGGTGGAGGGGGAAAGGCATCCTCTTTTTCTGGCCTGAGAAACCCTAAACCTCAGTAGGACTGACCGCCAGGGCCCGGCTAGAAATCAATATTTTATCTGAAAGTATAATTGCTCAAGTCACTGTACTAGGATATCTGCAACACTTCCTGCTCTTCTTGTCTGAGGAAACTAGTTGTTCCACTATTTAGTAGGATTCATCAGTTCTGAAAATCTACTGTATTTGGCAGATGGAGTTTCTGTAGCGTTGGCCTCCTGGTTGTGGTGGGTCTAGTATGTTCCTTGTAGGAGTCTGATCTATGACAGAAGCCTTCCAAAGCATTATTAGCAAACACAGTAACTGTTAATTCTGATAAACTGCAGGTGAGCAAACAGACCTTTGTGTAACTTCCATTGTGTGCTGAGCACTTGAAAGGGACAGATTTGGTATGGGAAGAGAGACCTGCAGGTGGGCTTCTGATACTGTTTCTCTTCTTGTGTACATACTTACAGAGCTTATGCAATAACATACACATTAACAGCTCATGATACGTAATATATTTAGGGTCACAACAGTCTAGTAAGGTATGGGGTGCGTTAGTCTTTTTTTAAGAGATCGGGGTCTGCATGGAGAAAGAGAACAGAGTGAAATACTTAATAGTGTACAGCAGCCTAGAGGACTGCAGGCAAAGTGTTACCCAGCATGGCTTTAATGGCCATTCAGTCATAGGCAGCCCTTGTTTTCTGCTTTAGATGTGCAGTTTGTGGGGTCTTTGGGAACACATCTGAATGACGAGTGACTTTGGGCTTTTGTTTTTCTGAGTTAATTTTAGCAGCATCTGGTGTCCAATCTTGTTCACTGTGTGCTACACAAATGCTTTTGCTAGTGTGGTGCAGAAAAGGAGAAATGATAGACAAGGTGGGTGGCAATTGCTTACATTTGCTCCTACTGTACTGCCACTGAATGTCAAACCCTGCTATGTTACCAGGCTGTGTCAGATTATGTGTGATGGCCTAGGACACAGCACTCCTGTTAGTTAAGTGGCATTCCTTTTAGTTAAATGAATGATGGAATGACAATTGATTTTTAAGAGTTGGAGTTTGCCTTTAAGCTAGGTTTAGCTACCTACAAATGTGATGATTTTGGCTGAACCAGTCATCCAGTTCCCTCTGTAGTCCATGGAGAGAACAAGGCTTCTCCAGAGAAATTCATCCTGCCTTCCACAGGATGGAGAACAATTGCCAACTGGTAGCACTTAACTCTCTCTTTTGACAACAGGTAACCTAGAAATCTAGGTTACGTTAAATGACTAAGTCTCTCTATCATAGTGAAGACTGGCAGAATTTGCATTTGCTATCTACTGCCTAAAACTCCTCAAGGCTGGTATCTTCCATTCATTTCAAAAAGCTTTGAAATAAAACCTGACACTATGCGTCTGAAACTCTGTCAACAACAAAGTGGCTAGATTAGCTGGAATTGGTTTGAGAAGGGAGAACTGTGAGGTGACACACAACTTCTGCCAGTTTACCTGCCTTCCTCTGGTACAGGCTGCTATCTACACAGCACAGACCCCAGAAAAGGCTTAGTGTATCACCCTATGTTTTGTGTTTGTTAAAATAGAAAAAAAAAAAAAAGGCCCTAAAACAATAAGATTGCAAATCTGAACTGGAAAACGGTAAAGCAGAAAGTGAAATTGACAGAACAGAAGCAGGAGGAGGGGGTGCCAAGGCATCAGGAGTGGGTCAGCAACCACTTAATCTGGATCAGGAACAACTAGCTGAGTTTGCCTGACTGTGTGTTAACAACTGGACTGCAAAATGCAGTGGCTAAGGTGAAGGCATATGATTAATTCTGCTGACTCTGTTATGAGAAAACTGACTTCTGGCAAAGGGGTGAAAAGAGCACTCGGGGGCAGTAAAGTGGCTCAAGCCTTGGAACATGCTTTGGCTCATGAGAGCTAGAATCATTAGCCTCTATGAGCAAAACCCCACCTAAGAGCAGATCCTTGAGGATTTTGTCATTGATTGAACTGGGACCAGGATTTCATTGTAATTACTAATTATGGCAAATGTGCAACAGTTGTGCTTCTCCTTAGAGCTGAACTGTTTGATTCTGGGTTTTTTTTTTTGCCAGTGATAAAAGCTGGTTGCTTCACTTTCCCAGCTTTTCAGCATGGGAAGGAGGGCTCATAAATCCCTGTGCTACTTGCTTTTAAAATGTGTGACTTAAAAAGTAGTATTTGGCTGATGAGGATGGTTGCGTGGAAGGAGCATTCAAGCAAATTAATGGTGAGTTCTGCATTACTTTCCTCTTCAGCCCCTCAGGCACTGCTTGCTGACCTAAGTGCATTAAATAACTGCATAAAATATTTGTGGATTACCTCTCAGGTACAGTAGAAACACCTAATAAAAAAAAGGGACTTAGAGCAGAAAAGGTTCTTTCTCTAAAGTGCTAGTACTATGTCAGCGGTAATACAGGCATTCTCATCTCATGTTGACACGATAGTAATTTCTGTTTATAGATACTTCTTTGGGGTACCTTTTTTTTTTCTTTTTCCAGAGTAGCTCTCTTCTGCTTCTAGTCTAGCTGGTCTCCAGAGAGCTGTGACAGTCGGTAAAAGATATATGAGCCTAGAAAACAAGTTCACAGAACTGGTGGCTTCATAAGTACAACTGAAAAGAAACCGTTAAAATTTGAGGCCATGCCTACTAAGAAGTCTGAGGAAAAGCTGGTTTTTATTCAGAAAAAAAACACCATTTGGGAAAAGCGTGTGGAGGATTTTTGTCTTATCAGAAGTCAGTTTTCTCTAGCAGTGTTAGCTGACCAACTGAATACCCCAAACCAAGTTATACACGTACTGGTGTCTGGGCCCATCCTCCAAAGCAGAACAGGAACATACTTGGTAGGATTTCAACATCAGGATTTGACCCACAGGCTCCTGGAAAAAAAAAAAAAAAAGGTAAATAAAAATGCTGAGGTGTTCCACAAAAGGAGAGGAAAAAATACTTTGATTGGCTGCACCTGTAACTCTTGGTAACTGGCTAAGCAGCCTGATTGCCACCTGAGTTATGTTAGAATGACAGCTGGTATGCGTTATCTTCTGGCCTGCCTGGTTTCCTTCAGAAAGAAACTCTGCTGCAGAGATGCTGGTGACCAGGAGAACTTCCCTGCAGTGAAGATGCAGTCTGAGACAGACTGACAGGAAGGTAGCTGAAGACTAACAGCACAATCCTGTTATTTTATCTCCTTGGTGTTTTTCTTATATCTTTACAGGAGGCTTCCACCTAACACCCAGGAAAGGTTATTACTATTTCTCATCTACAGAAATAAACTATAGAAAGTGGTAGTGGGGCAGATACAATGACTTGCTCCACATTTGTATCTGCACAGGCTGTTCAGGGGCTAATGTTCAACAGCTGTTCCAAAAAAAACACCACCACGCCCACCCCCCCCACTCCCCCAAAAAAACAACCCTAAACCCCCAAACCTACCCAGCCTCTGCCCCCAACCTAAGCCTTACCTACATCTAAGACTACAATTAGGGCAAAAAAGCCTCAGCTGCTATTTAGCTCTGAAAGCACCTAAACTTAGCTTTCATTGTTAAAGGTTTTCCAGATTCAAAGTGAGACTGAACCGTAGTACACAGTTTGACCAGTTTAGCCTGATCTGAATGAAGAACACGTCAGTGGTAAGTGATTGGGCTGCTCAGCAAAGGTATTGGTTGCTACTCTTTTCTTCCAGATCAAAGGAGCAGAGGAGGAGGGAAGAAGCTAAAAGAAGAGTTGATGACATAGTCTTTCATACTGCAGACTACTGGTTAGTGAACTCCAGGATACAGGTGAGCCAAGTTAAGTTTCTTTTTTAAAGGACCTGTTCCCAGCCCATAACTTGCACTTTATAAAGTGTGCCTATATTACTTGATATTTGGCTATGTAGGATGGGCAAACTTGTTGAGGAAAATGCATAAACAGCTAGTAAGATTAAAATCCATTTTCTACTAGCCCTAGGCAGCTTCTCAGTGTGCGTGCTGGTCACAAATGTGGTTCTGAGGTGCCTACGGTTATGAGCTATGTAGGGACCTCAGCAACCTAACACAATTCTGGACTCTGCCCTAGAGGTAAGACTACAAAAAGATACTTTTTTTAAACCAATTTTTCTGTCTTTATGCATTGTGTAATGCTTTTTCTCACATTCAAACATGACAGCATCGGTAATGCTATTGCTATGACCAACTTCATAAAATTAAATGAACAAGTAGAAGGTGCAGGCCTGAGGAAATCCCTCTTTTCAGTAGTAAAAGTAGCAATTTTCTAGATGCTCAGTAAATGGTCATCAAAAAGATAATAAAAATGGTAGAACTAGAAAAGGTTAGTAATGATAACTGAAAAGTTGTCTCTTGACTCCAGGATAGGTTGGCACATTCAGAGTGACTCCTTCATTTTCAGTATGTGTCCTCCAATTCAGAACTTTAAAAACCCACTGGTTTAGGATTATACTGACTGTTGCAGACTATTGAGTTACAATGGCATAATGAGGTAGCTGACTGTGTGCTCTTCTTATCTCTAGTACATTTGAAGTGAAACAAAGGTATTTTAGTCTAACACATTGTACTTGCCATTTTAACAGTCTAAGAGGGTGTGCAAGAGCAGTTAGGGAAGCTCAGCTGATGAGCAGTAATTTATTAAACCACAGTAACTTACCATGTGGTATTATCTACAGCCTAAATTTTGTGTCTAATTCTTTCTCTGATGCTGCTCTTGAATGTGTGTGTTTTAGCAGCAGTTGCTCTCTGTGCTTTCATGGTGGCTAGTAACATTTGTGAATACCTTGTGAAGAAAGGTCTGGGCTAGAAACTGCAGTACCAGAAAACTTTTTTGGTGGTCGAGTGGTTAACAGCATTAGCATTTACACATTTGACTGGTCTGAGATTAATGGGTGAAATTCATAACCCCTCTAGAGTCTCATTTGCATCTTCCGTGTTAATTCAGCTCTTCTGCGTTAATAATGAGTAGTTCCACAGCTAAACCCACATGAAAATGGCCCAAGTGGAAGCTACCACTCAAGTCCAGTGGCAGATCTTATATGATATTGGATTGGGGAAGCTGGTGAGGTGGGGAGCTGTGGAGTATGCGGGGAGACTTTAAAAGTGCAGGTGGATGTGCTATTCTACTGTGTCGTTTTCTTTAAAACATTACTACTCATGTTGTAGCTTTAATTAAGGAAAAAGTTGGTTGCTAAACAGAGCATCTTTGAGTGCATGGTGAAGCACAAATTGAACCACACAAACTACTAACCAGTTTAGGTTATTTTTAAGATGGCATTGATGAATTCTTCTGAGCTGTTCTCCCCCCCACCCCCAATTCTTGTGTTACTCTAAAGCTGACATTACTATGGTTTCCCTAACATGGTAGCTGAAGGCCTGCCTGAAATCTTGCTTTAATCATCTAATTTTTAGTGATTCAGCATACTTAAGTAGCAGAAATAGTAATGTAACCGACTGCTACATGTGTTTCCAGGGGACTACGGGTCTTTTAATGGCACCTTTTTTAACACAGAGGAAATTAAACATTTCCTTTGCATGGAGCGTGTTTCCATCAAAACCGCGTTAAGAATCCCTCTGTAAGAACTGGAGATAAAAACCGAAGCAAAGACAGCTGAAGTTAGGGCCGGAATCGCCCCAATAGCCTCTAATATCGCAACACAATGGGGCACATCCCTAACTCACTTCCAAAAAATGCTGCCTATTGTGCATGCTGATGAGGTGATTTACTACCCCCACCGCTTATCACCTAGACGTCCCCGTTCAAACGCAGTGCCGGGAGGGGACGCACAGCGATGCGTACGGCGCCCGGGGGCCGGCCTGCGCTCCGGATCGACACCCATCCGCACCGCTCCCTCCCCACCCCCGCAGACCGGAGCCGGCTGCGGGGCCCCGGGGCCGGGTCAGGGCTGAGGGGGGCCGCCAGCGCCCCGGTGCGGCCCGGCGGGCCCCGCCGAGCATGCCCAGAGCGCGTCCCGCCGGCCGGTGGGGCCGGGGAGTGGAGAGGGGCGCCCGCCGCCGCCCCGCTCTTAAAGGCAAAGGCAGGAGCCCCCCGGGGTGTGCTAGAAAGACTCCCCGCAAACCGGGGGAGAGAGACCCGCAGAGCCCAAGGAAGGCTTTGGAACAGTCGGTGCTGCTACAGGCGCGCTCTCTTTTTCTCACCTGATGGCAGTTTTCTTCTGTTCAAATGCATTAGAAAGGTGTGGTGGGTTTCAAAAGGTAGCTGTGTCTTGGGCTGGTTGAATGGTGAGCTTGTCCTTGCTTAGTAAGATGTAAAAATCACTTAAATTCGTGCAGGATTTTTATTCTTGCACCCATAAATAAGTCACTATCTTATCTTCACTATTCTTAACCTTATCACTAGGAAACAAGTATTGGCCTGTAACCTAATCTTTCTGCGTTTGTGACTTTGTCATCCTCTGTATATTGACACAGCCTTTTCCCTCAGCAGACTTTCTCCCTTTTGTGAGAAGGATTTTGAATGCAGTAGTTAGGATGTTGCCTGTCTCAAAGGACAGGTGAGCAAGGCCTGAAGAGTTGCCTGACTCTTGGACGTGGGCCAAGAAAGAAGCTCGAAGCATCTGATAGCATAGTTGCCTCAGCCTGGGTTCTGACGAGATATAGTCCCTTAGGAAAGAGCTCTAAAAGCTAAGGCCTTTAAGGTTTCTTTAATTATGTCTTTTTTCCCCTCTCCTAACTATGTGGCAAAAATCACGTTATCACTTTGTATATAAGATGGCTTTACCATGTCAGTAGGTTGTACAAGGAGCAGCTAAAAAGAATAAGATGCTCAGTAGTATGGGAAGCCTCGCTGGGGAAGGTGTCACTGAGATAATGGGAGACTTTAATGGGGCCTAGAGATGAGCAATTTGTTAGAGAAGGTCATTTGAAAAGTATAGGCAGCCTGTTTTGAAAGACACTGGACAGAGAAGTCTTCATACCACAAGAAGTTGTTGAAGGCACAGCAATTTGGAGATTGGGAAGAGTTTGGTAAGGATGGTTGATTTTTGGCAACAAATTATGCTAGAAGCTTTGAATCAGATAGGATGGTTGAACAGAGGAAGAATATAAAATTTAGGTGTTCTTACAGGTTAGAAGAATGTTCTGGGTTCTGAATGGGATCATGGGATGAAGGGGAGGGATGTGCCTCAGTCATAAGGACAAAATGGGAGAAACAGGGAGGAGTAAAGAACTGGATGAGGTAATTTGGGGAAGAGAGATGTCCTCTAAGCTTAAAAGGTTTATCAGTTAGATATTCTTTCTTATTATATTATGGGATGACAAATTCAGTCAGCTGAAATGTTTGAGATGTAAAGCAAGAAAGTGTTAAGACTTCCCTTGCATCCTAAAATGTTCTCATCTTTTTAGCATCTTCCAGCGTTTTCTTGGTGTGGTTTGTGAGTGATGTTTTAATTTTGGTTTTGGTTTTTTTTGTTTTGTATTTTGGAACCTGTAGTATCTAGCTCCAGCTAACTTGTTGGACCTTATTCTTTTTAATGATATACAGACACTGAGAGCATAAAGCAGGACCTTTGGTAAAAGACCATCTGTTGTGAAGATCTCCAACAATGTCAGCAATGGAGGATGATAGTGTTCATATTTATATATTCTCCACTGAAGAGTGCGATGAGCTCTCAACATTTTTAAGAAATTGATTAAAAGCTATGAAAGGGAGGGAAGTAGGTGGGGGTCAGACTTGACCCTGCTTCCTTGATTAGCATACCCTGTTGTGCAGCAGAAGTAATTATGTCTCTGTGATACCACAGCTGTGGGGACTGGAGGGCTGTATGAATGATATAAACCTGATAAGCCCTGAACAGGAGAGTTCCTGACATATTTTCTGCATTACTCTTCTCCACTGAGCAGACTTTCTTTTTTTACACTAGAAGATCAGAAAGACATTCCACACTGCTGCTTCCTATCTCAGCTCCACTGAGGTAGCTTCTACAATGCTTTTTTTCTCTTGGAAAGCTGTACTTGAGTACCTTCTTGGCCCTCTTCCCAATTGTTTTGCTACTCAGCTGATTATTTAAAAGCCACTGATTTCGCTTTTTTTGACCATGTAAATGAGACAATCCCAGTACCTCTCTCCTGAGTTGACTTGATACAGCTCTTGCAGGGTTTATGAGACAGCCAGAATGTTTTGTTTCTGATGGCCACTGGTTTTGCCACTTTGGAGTAGAGGCCACCTAACTTAATGGTTATTGAGACCAAGAAGGCTTACCTGTTTTCTCATTAGTTGCCATTTAATACATTAGAATAAATAAAACCTCCCAAGTATAATAAAGATTTTCAAGAAAACTCAACAAAAACATCTTAAATTTGATAGGCCTTGCACAAGTCAGCTGCCTTGCTGGACCTCTTTTCTAATAGTCATTCACTTTGATTTTTTCCTTTTATCCTCTGCTTGCTGACCTTCACAAGACTAAGTGGGAGATCCATACCTTCTCTGGCCAGGCAGGGAATATTTACTCTTAAGGCTTCTGCCAGCTTCCATTGATTTGGCCCGTGCAAAATCTGCCCCGTGTACAAAATATGGGAAAAGTATTCCTCCCTTTGCCTTAAGAACACTTCTGCTTCTCTCTTCCCCACTTTCTTCTTTGCTACAAAAATGTGGGGGGTTTTGTGGGACATATACAAAGGGATAAACAGATTCACTCAAATGCCTTCTAGTATATTCTTCCATTTTCAGAGCCTCAATTCTTCATTCATACAGTTGCTTTTCAAGGATTTGCTTTTCAAGCATACAGAGAGGCAAACCCCCTGCCCCACAACTCCTTCATTTTGTTTGCTTGTTCCTCCAGTTGGGGGAAAAGAGGTGTGCGAGAGCTTGTTGCATGGGACCGATACTCCCTCTGCAGGCAAGAAGAGCATGCTACTCTTTGCCAAGAGCCACCATGACCTCTCTGCAGCGTTGAGTGCCTTAGGTCTTGAATAACGCTGATGGAATCAACGGGTGTTTCTTAGTGTACAGTGGTATCTGTCTCAAAATCTCAATGAGAATAAGAGTAACACGAAGTCAAATTATATGGGTACCTCGTGAATTTTACTTCCATGAAATAGGAAACTTTAGGGCAAGCAGCCAACGTATATGAGGGGGTATATGAGTAAGCCGTATGCTTACTGGTAAAAGACAATTGTACAAAGGAAGCATGCATGCAGGTTAGCAAGAAAAGCAATTAAATCCTGTGGCCACATCATTTACACATCAGGTGTGTGTTGGTGATAATGGTTTGCTGGAAACAACAGCCTTAAAATTCTACATCTAGTTTTGTTATTGAACTACCATGTGCTGCTGTTGGAGGCAGAGTCCATATCCCCAACTGAAAAGTGGAGGTAATGATCCTTTGCAAATGTCTAAGAAAAGCCTAAGTCTAAGAAAAAAGACAGCAAACTTTCAGTGCATGCATTTTGTTGGGGTTAAAAATACAGTCACTCTTCCACCTGCTCTTTAGTTATCTTATAGCTTCATTTAGTTTGTAAAATCCTCAGGATAGGAACCATATTGAGGAAAGAAGAGTGAGGGACTAAAACACCAACCATGGCTTTGGAATGATTAGTGAGTGCTTTCTGTTAGGAAGTAGCTCATAAACCAGTAGGAATTTTAAAAATAAGTATTTGGAGGTTAAAGAATTCTGGATATTGGAAGGGTGTTTTCGGTGAAGAGTATTAGTAGCTAAAAAAGCAGAATGGAATATTTGTATTCTGTAGACTACTCCCATAAAAACAGACATGGATATCACATGTAACATGAGCATTTACTGTTTCCTACAATACTTTCACAGGACCATTAGGTTGGGAGGGTCCTCTTGAGATCATCTAGGCCAACCTCACTGCTCAAACAGGATCAGCTACAGGGGATTGTTCAGGCAACCTCTCTAGGCAACCTGTGCCAGTGTTTGACCATCCTAAAAGCAAAAAAAAAACTGTTTTCTTGTGCTCAGATGGAATTTTCTAGTGGTTTTTTTGTGTTTTGGGTTTTTGATTGGTTTGTTTTTAATTTGTGCCCATTGCCTCTTATTCTGTCAGTGGGCACTGTTGAGAAGTGTCTGGCTCCTTCAACTTCATTCCTGCCTATCAGACATTTATACAAATGGATAAGATCCCCCCAAGCCTTTTAGCTTCCAGGCTAGACAGTCTCAGCTCTTTCAGCCTCTCCTTATATGACAGATGCTTCAGTCCCTTAATTGTCTTTCTGGCCAGATCTTTCTTGTACTAGGGAGCCCTGAACGAGACGCAGCACTCCAGATGCAGCTTCACCAGTGCTGAGTAGAGGTGTAGGATCACCTCCCTAGACCTGCTGGCAGCAGTGTTCCTAATGTTGGCTGCCTTGGCTGTGAGGGTGCATTGCTGGCTTGTGGTCAGCTTCTTGTCTACCAGGATCCCAAGGTCCTTCTTGGCAAAGCTGCTTTGCAGCTGGTAGGCCCCCAGGATGTCCTGATGCATGGAGTTAATCCTCCCTAGATGCAGGACTTTGCATTTTGCGCTTCATGAGATTCCTCTCAGCCCACTTCTCCAGCTTGTCAAGGTAGTACTTCTGAAAGATGGCACAACCACCTGGTGTATCAGCCACTCCTTCCAGTTTTATGTCATCTGCAAACTTGTTGAAGGTGCACTCAGCTTTCTTGTTGAGGGTGCATTCCTCAGGTTTGGTTTTTTTTTGTGGAAATGCAAGCTGCTTCCTTCCAGGCATTACCTCTTCTCCTTTCTTCCTACTCAAGAAGTTTTCTGCCGCTCTGTGTGATTTTTTTTTTTCACTATTGTTAGTCTACTTCTTATGGAAAAATAACTTGCAACTTACTGTAAACTACAAACTTGAAAACACTGGGTGGCCTTAGTGCTGCTGAAATGTAGGGACTAGAAACAGTACTTTCATCAAACTGTGCCAGCAGGGGTTGAGGAGACAAGACTTTATTCCTAGTATCTTAAAAGACAAATAACCTCTTCCTCTGTGCTGTTTGTATGATGGGGAAGTGCCAATGCAAGAAGATATTCCCTACAGGAGGGGACTGGCCACATGACTTTATGCTCAGCAGGCAGCGGTGACAGCAGGCTGACTTGCAGCCCAAACCCTTCTGCCTGCCAGTAGGTGAGGGCTGATTCCTGAGGACATGCAGCATGGTGAAGCATAGCTGAATGCCATGTGAAATTCATCACACCAGGCAGGTGAAGTCTGCTAGAAGCTTAATCTCCACAGACTCCTCCTTCCCTTACCTTAATGTGTTTCTTTTCCATAGGAATGTAAGATCTCAGAAACACCATGTTTTCTTGTCTCCCAATTGCCCTTCTAGTCTATCTCGCCCTCCTCTAAGCTGTTAAGGTATTGCAAAGAGGGCACAGTTGGCATCAGTACCACAAACATCCACTTCTGTGCCTGCCTTCCTCCTGCTTTATTTCCGGTAAGGTGCTATGTGAGAGAGAGAGATGAGTTTGGTAAATGCACAGTCCTGTATGGTAGATGAGCTCCTTGGGATCTTGCCAGTTCTTGGGGTCCAAAGCAGTCTCAGTATTACTCTAGTGTTTTAACAGAAAACTAGCTAGTGAATTGAGAAACCAGAATTGATTTCCCTGAGGAATTTGCCACCTTGCAGGTGCAGCAGAAACTCTGCCTCTCAACGTATGTGTAACAAGGTGTTTAAGAACTTAGACACACTTTCATTTAGCAAACAGCTGTGGCTTAAAATGCTATTGCCTTGCTACTTAACTAAGCTGCAAGACTTCACACTGAAGCAGATAAGGAGGCCAAATGCATCTGTTTTGCCAGTTTGGGGTGGAAACAGTTAGCTTCTCCAGGAGGATGGTAATGTCTTAAACCAGGGCAGGTGTTTGCTAATGAGCATGTGCCTAAACTTTCAATTAACTAGTGACTAACAAAATGTTAAGTGGAAGCAAAATGACAGAGGGAGTGCTCTGCATCTCACTCTGATTTAACTTAAACCATTCTTAGGATGGGGTAATGCTATTGATTTGAATGCATTTAAATGGAGAATGGAAAATGGTGCAAAAAGATCAGGATTGGAGCAGATATTTATCACTTTCATTTTTTTATTTCCACATTTGTAACTGTAATAGCCCTGAGCTAAGTGTTTCAGTCCCCAGTTGACTAAACAAATTCTTCTCATCAGTTCAGAAGTTGCTTAGTATTTTATGTTGTAAAATATTAATTTGTTTTTTCTATATTTAATCTGTACTGGGTAAGATGTTGCTGGTTCAGGTCGGGGGGAGAAATTCTGCATTTCAACTATCTGTAGACTTAAGTCTAATAGTCCTAGGCTCAAGTGAGTTTTTTAGCAAAATATGCGTACAGAAAAGGGGTGTGAAAGAGGTAGGTATAGTGAATTATGGAATTGAAAAGCCAACTACACTTATGGTAAGATAAGAACCACAAGACCTCCTTGATAAACCTGAAGAGGCATCCCATAGTATCCAAGTAGCAACAGAAAGATGTGGACACTAATGTAACCCCTCTCCAGTCCTATAGGCAATGTATTTTTGGCCTGCAAAGTCTAGCGTTATGTATCAGCATGAGTTTAAGGCTAGCCTCTTTAAGAATTTATTTATTTATTTTTAATTGCAATTAGAAGCTACATCACCTTTCCTAGGTAGTGTGCTATACTAACATCTGAAAAATATAAACACCACGGTTCTTCTGAAGTATAACATGTTAAATCTGCATGGCAACTAGAAGCACCTTGTGTTGAAACTATTATAAAATTGTTATAGCTAGTTTGTTTGCCAGGATTTGGATGAGATTCTGAGAAAACCAGTTGTGGTTTAGCTAAGAGATGCAGGATATATTGCATTCCTCCTTCCTGATGCCTCTCCATTCTGAGGCTGTGAGATTGTAGTGGAATCCTCATGAACTTGGTCTTGAACGTTCACAATTCAATATGCTCTCTGTTCACAGGCATGGCATAGGCAGCTAAAGAGTTGGGAGACCACTGCCAGTGATTTCAAGGGTTGCAAAAAGAGTTTTCGTCTAGGTTGCTGTAATAGTTCACTGACTGTGGCTCTTTGATTTTAAGAAGGAAGAGGTTACAAACTTTGGGAAAGGAGAACTTGGTTGCCTCTTACAAAAGCTAAAGCCTGTCTGTCGTTTAGGATCCACGGCTTATGCAACTCCACCTCCCACTCTGTAATTGTCTGTTATCTGTCCCGAGGTAATAATCATCAGATAGTAATGACTTCTGATCATTTTTATTGGCCTTTGTGAAACTGGGTGGTGGCCTCACCAGTCACTAATTTGTCATTAATTATTATTATTATTACAAATCCATTACTTAATGTTATTTGTTTACCGAGCACTTGCAAACATGGATGATGGTATCCATGAGTTGTCATCCTATGGATTTGTTCATCCCTTGTGTTTGCCTCTCAAATGCTTTAGAGCAAAGAGAAGTTTGTAATTAAATCTTGTTTGCAGGATTGATTCATAGTTACTGCTGAGCGTAGAAATATTGACATCAATTAAAATAGGAAAGAGGAGGACTTTAGCCCATTGAGGATATCCCTTCAAGAGGTGTGGGAGAGAGGGTAATTTCAATGAAAAGCCATTTGCCTCATATTAGATATTTAAAATACAGAGGCTATAGGCAAATATCTCCTATGTGCAATAGGAAATTAATCTGAAGATAGGAGGACCATTAAAGAGAGCCTGTGGGGCCTGAATAACTTTAGTCTGCCTGCTCAGGGACTCACAGCTGACATGGCCATCACTTTGGTAGGCTGTACGTTAAACAGGTGGCCTAATACCACAGTTTGGTTTAGGGCCCAAGAACTGGTTAAAATGATCCCATTTTTCCACTCAGTACACTTAAAAAAAATAATAAAAATCTGATCCTGGGAACAGAACTCTTTAAAGTTTCAAAGAATAAAGCAAGGGTGTCAGATAATTTTTAAGTTTCTGTTTAGCAACCTTCTCAAGTGTTTGTTACATTACATAAAGATAGTTTGGATGCTAGACACCCTGCAAAGGTTTTAAGAATGTTACATCATTTATTACTGTGTAAAATCTTATTTACTCAATTTGTTTCATTTTTCTCATGTGTAAGTGAAGAAAATATTTACTTTGTTCAAAAGTGGTTTCTGAGGCTGAACTTAATTCATATGTGTAACTAGGTTTGGTGTTTGGAAGGTGCCATACGATCATTACTTATTAATAGCAGGACCTGCAGAAGCAATGCATTATTTATATTATGTTATCTGTGGAAGACTTGCAACTATTTTCTTGTGTTTGGACTAGAAATGTTCAAAAGTATGGTCAGCTGACTTTCATTCTTTTTCCTACTATACCACCAAACATGTAGCGGAAGGTTGTTTTTAAAATGGCATTATGTCCTTAGTCATCTTCCTTAAGCCAATGTATAGAAGAATGTAAAGTTAGGACTGATGTGTCTTTGATTTCAATGTGATGGCTGGATACGACCTATTGACTAGGACAATATGTGCAGCAATGCAATTAGCCAGGATAGGTATGAAGAACCAAGTTGTTCCTATATAATTTCCAGGCACGGGATTAGAAACTCTTCAAAACTAGAGTATATAAAGTTTCTCCCTGATAATTCATTCAACCATTGGAATTTCTTTCACTGCAAAACAGGCTTAAAGCTTGTCCCACAAAACTCTTAGGCAAACTGTTGGGATGCCTGTCGAAGCCAAGGTCACCCTCAGAGAGATTTAGTGCTGCTCTATTGCTTGCCAGTCCCCATGGCCCTTTCAAAGAGCTGTGTTCCCGTAGCATCTTTGCTGCAGCCACCTCAACTCCCCTAAAGGGGGTTTCAAATGATGGAGGGGAAAAAACCCACACAGCATATTGTAAATTAATGCTGACAATGTCAACATTAATTTATGCCAGAAATGCATGAGGAATAAAGGGTGGAAAGAGTGATGATGCAGAATGCAGTGTTTTCTACATCCTCTTCTCTTAGAGCACCTGAAGAAGGGCTGCCACAGCAGTGGTGAATCGTAGCAGAGAGCCGGTACTCCTTCCCTTTCTGAAATGGCTACTTTGCGGCCTCCTGCACAGATAGGAACTTTTGGAGGTGCAGAAAGCCTCTGCTCACAAAGCTGGCCTAGCTCAACACAATTGCCATTAGAGTGTATTTAAAAAATATTTAAGAAGGGTTTAGCACTGCAACTCTTATTAGTTAAAAAAGTTCTGTTGCTAGTTCCAGGCACATCAAAATTGAGGTTTGTGAGCAATAGTAAAGAATGCCCCTGATGTATTTGGTTATCATCACTAATGCTCTACAAGTCTCTAAAACCAGCATAATCTGTAAAACTGAAGGAAAAGACAGGACCTGAGTATTCTGAGGGAATTCTGACTCTGGTACTCTTGATCATGAGTAAGTGTAAGATAGCTGTTTGGTTCATCTCCACCCCCAAAAATCTCCACCCTGTTTCTATCAGTTACACACTTTGGTTTTTACTTCTGGATTAAAAATAAGTAAATCTCTCCATGAAAATGGAGTATTTTAGCTGTATTGTGAGATGATAAACCAGTTGAAGTCAGGAGTCTATTTTGTTTCAGTAGAAGTATATTCTGTGCATGTGGTTTTAAAACTTGGGTTTGCACGTGCGTGCTAGTGAATGTGAGATTCTCATATATATAATCTTTTAAATCTTATTTGGGTTTTTTTCTGTAGAAAAGAGAATCGTGACTGTAAAATGGATATAATATTATTTTAAACCATTCTAACTTGAGGTGGTTAAGAGTGTAAGTTGATTGTTTAAAAGATTTAGGTTGCAAATCTGCTGTTTTGTGTTTTCCTAGACAGTTTATTAAAAAAAAAAAAAGTATTTTGAAGTTAGGGTAAATAATGATGTGATAAAATGATGAGTCAGGTTGTCAAAAGCAAAAAACTTCTAACGGGTATACATGCTAGAATAATGCATTTTTTAAAATTTTGCAACATCTGACTCATGATTTCGATTATGTATTCTGCTAAGTTCAAAGTTTCCTTACACAAAGAGAGAGCTATATGAAACAACCGTGCTTCAAACCATTGTACTTCAATTGTAGTAACAGGTTTTAGAGTTTAAATCATTAACAACCTCTGTGTGAACTTTTATCCAAATGACTGCAAGTCACAAAGGGAGCACTTCTCTTTCACGAAGTACCATTTGTGCTTTAGTGAGACCAAATCCCTCTTCTATTTTTTTTTCCCCACCTTCATGTCTGTCTTTGAAGAAAGATGTGTGATTTGTGAAGTGATGAAAGTATGTATCAGTTAATGAAAACTGCTATCCTGGTTTCATAATGCATGCTGGAATTGCTTCAGGGTAAAGCTTCATATACCTGCATTACAGCAGGAAAAAAAAAAAGTAAATTTCAGAAGTCCAGATTGCTGTGTGCACTGTAGGAGTATCATGTAGCAGTTAAATCAGCCATTAGGGGTGACCTAATCGTGATTTCCTCCCCCCCCCCGACACACACGCACTTCTCAAGGAGTTGTGATTTTCATGCTGCTTGCATTCTTTTCACTTTTTAAAACCTACACTGGAAACTGTAGGGATACTGATACTGGAACAGCATATCCACATGCTAACTTGTCCACCTTCCTTTCTTGCTCATTTTGTACACTTATTTTGGCGAGGAGGGAGTTGTATCTAACCCCCCCATATTGAAGTTCAGTTCCTCCGGCCCCAGTGCTTTGTGGACGAACCGCAGAACACACCTATGGGGTTTAGCTTTGCACTACTAGTTTGTCTTTCCTAACGCAGGAAGGCAAAACGTCTCAATTTAAAAAAAGGTGGTTGGTATTATTTTCTTTCCCACCAGAAATAAGGGAGTTGCCGTGCGAATGGGATACCCACAGATCCCCCCCCCCTTTTTTTTTAAATTTTTTTTTTTATATTTTTTTTTTTTTTTTTTTAGAGATCGAATTAGGAGCGGGCGCAGGAGCGGGGCAGCGCATCCTCCGCCTGAGCCCCGCCGGCGCGCAGCGCCGCGCCGCGCCCGGAGCGCCGCGGGGGGAGCGGGGGCACCTTCCCCTCTGCTCTGCCCGGCCGCGCGTGTCCGTGTCTCTGTGTGTGTGTGTGCACGCGTGTGCCCGCCCGCCGGGCTGTGCGTGTGTGTGTGTGTCTGTGTGTGTGTCCCTGCCTGCCTCTCGCCGCCTGCCCGCCCGCGGGCGAGCCGTGAGCGCCGCCGCCGCTGCCCTTTGATCCCGCCGTTAGTGTTAGTTAGGGGCCGGGAGGCGAGCGGGGCGCAGCCCTCGCCACCGCCGCGCCAGCCCTCGCCCCGGCACGGCGCCCCGCTCGCCCGCCGGGAAACACATCCCCGGCCGCTGAGGGATACTGCGACCGGGGACAAGCCAGGTGCACGACCGGGTTGGGGGGGGTGGGGGGGGGGGAGAGGAAAAAGAAAGAGAGAGGGGGAGAGGGAGCCCTTCGCGGTGGCTCCGGGAAAACCGGCTTCAGCCCCATTTCCCCCGGCGAAGAGGGAAAACCCGCCCCGGTTAGCAGCTCCCCCGGGGGCCCCGGCTTTGTGCCTGTCTGTGCCCCCCCCCTCCCGATCTTATTTGATCTCCCGTTAAACCAAGGAGGAGAATGTGAAAAAAGGGGGAAAATGCCCAGGAGGAAGCAGGAGCAGCCCAAGCGCCTCTCTTCACGTAAGTGCCCCCTCTTTTTGCCATTTTCTCCTTCCTCCTCTCCCCGTCTCCTTCCCCTCTGCAGCCGCCTCCGTCGTTTCGTGCATTAGTTTAGGGTTACAGAGGTGAAACTGACAAAGACACAGCCTGGGTTATTCCTCTTTTAGGTCTGAGCTAAGGCAGCCATGTTGGTGATGAACAGCCTTGTGCCCTTTTAATTTTTCCTCTCTCTCTCCTTTCCCCCCTTCTTTCTTCGCGTCTCTCGCCCTTTCCTCCCTCTCCCTCCCCTCGCCCGTGATTGTGCATTTGTGCTGGGGTGGGGGTGTGTGTGTGTGGGTTTCTCTTTGGGGCCGGAGGGAGGGGGGGTCTGTTTTATTGGGGTGGGGAGGGGGGCTAGCACCGGAGGGGAGGGCGGCGAGAGGGGAAGCGGCTGCTGGCGTCTTGTGCGGAACCAGCCGAGAGGTCCGTCCCCGGCTAAAGGTTGCGGCGGGGCTGGGCGGCCCGGGAGCGGGGGGGAGGCGGGCAGCGGCCGCGGCGGGGGCCGGCGCGGCGGCGGCGGGGGCACCCCACACCGACCCCACCGCCACCCCGCAGGGGGCCCGGGCCGCCGGCGGCGGCGGGGGAGGGGGGCGGCGGGGAGGCAGACCGTGGCAGGCGAGGTCCCTGCAGAGCAGGGAGAGGCGGCGGCGGGCTCGGGGCTCCTCCTGGCCGCAGTGAAATGAAGGGTCAGGCGAGACTCGGGCTTCGGCGGCGCTGCCCCAGACGAGAGCAGCAGAGCACAGGGCTAAAGTGCATCCCGATCCTCCGCCTGCGGGCACCCCCTGCGCACGCACACACAGGCACACACATCCCCGGCAGGGCTCACCCTGCCCTGCTCCTTCTCGCTCCCTGCTTTCCACCCTCCCTGCCTATTTTCTCCCCTCTTCGCAAAACAGTTAACTTTTCTCCCGCTCGCTCTCCCCCCTCCCCTTGTATTAAGCGCTCGGCAGCTATTGAGAGAGAGGCGGAGGGGAAGGGAAGGGACCTAAAAATACCCTGCCCCTGCTTGGCCCCAGGGTTGGTTTAAGGCGAACGGGGGGTGGATGGAGGGGTCATTTGTCTGTCTCCGGCACATATGCTGGGAGCGTGCCTGCAGCCCCTCCGCGCCGGGCTCGGGGCAGGGCGAGAGCTGAGCCGCCGGTGCCGGAGCCGGGCTCGGTCACCGGGAGTTCACCGGGGTGGCCCCGGCCCCTGCCCGGGGGGCGCCGCCGCTGCGGGCGGAGCGCGGCCCGTCCCCGTCCGCCCCCCACCCCCATCCGCTATGCGGGCGAAGGCGCTGGGGCAGCGCTCCCTCCCCTACTCCCCCCACGACCTTCCAGCACCGGCGCACGGGTCGGGGATGGGGGGGGGCGGCGGGATGGGGGCGGGGGGGCGGCACTTGCAGCCCTGCGAATATTTCTCTCTGCTTTTCCTTTCCGCCGGAGTCGAGTCAAGGGCTTGAGTTGCGGGGGGGGGTTCGCTTGGGGTTTTTTTGGTGTGTTTCCCCCACACACACTCCCTTCCCCTCCTCTCGCCGTTTGCCCCCTGCACAGCCCTTTCGCCGTCCGCCCGCTAGAGGAGCCGAGCCGGCCGCCCCGGCGCTAATTCCCCGGGCAGAGCGGCGGCCGGGGCGGCTGGCTCGGGGGAGGCGGCGGCAGCGGGAGCGCGGCGCCCGCCTCTGCAGCGCCCGGCGCGGCGGGCGGGGGCAGGGGCCAAGCCCGGGCGCGCAGGGCCTTTGCGTGGCCGTGGAGGGGCGTTTGGGGAGCGGGGCGAGCGCCGCCGCCCCGGTTTGGCGGAAGCCTTGCGGGAGCGGGGAGGCGAAGAGGGGCTCTCGGGGCGGGAGGCGGCCGTGGCGGCGGGGCGGGCGCTGCGGCCGGCCCGGCGGCTGACCTTGCCCTCGCCCCCGCCCCGGTGCGGCTGCCCTCCGCCTGCCTCTCGGGCTGACATCAAACCTGGGCTCCATTTTAGCTCGCTCGGGCGTGCCGCTCCCCGGCGCGGCGGCGGGGGCTCGGCTCCGGCGCCGGGCTCCGCTCTGCCCCTGCCTCGGGGCTGCGCCTGAGGCTCCCCGCGGCCCCGACCTCCTGACCGACCGCGCCGGGGGAAGTCACGGCTTTTTCTGGGCCAAGGAACAATTGCCTTCATTGTGCAAATCGAGCTGTGCGTGTGTTATTTGTGTTTAGGTTTGGGTGGTTGTTTTTTTTTTAATTTTTTGAAATTTTTTTTTTTAATGCACGGCCTAATTTACAATTCTTTCAAATTAATTTTTTACTTCAATTCATGGGAGGTTTTTTTTCCTGATGTGTGAAACACGCACACGCTGTACGTCCCACACTAATGCTACTTTTTGATGGGATTTATTTATTTTTATTTCTTTTACAACTAGATTGCATTGGATTAAAAGCTATTATTTGGCAATAATAATAATATATTAGATAATTCAGGAAGAATTGTAGGAAGAAGTCCTGCAGGTTCAGAAAATGCCTTGGAATCCATTGCATTCAGTGTGCAAATTCTATAAATAGTGATTATTATTAATATTTTTTTAGCAACATGTTGCTTTAATGTAAAATACATTTTTTATTCTACAATTCCTGCTGGTTTTAACAATATATTTCTTAGAGGAACAGTGTGTGTATTTCATTTTGAAGTACTAATGATGGCAGAAGAATATAAAGTGCACCATGCACATCTAGAAAGAAGATGGCTAATACTGTATTCAACCTTAACTCTGCCCCGTTGTGGGTATCGCGCTATGATTCACTCTGAAGTTGTGTTACAGGTTGCTGCTGGTGCATGAATGCTCTCCAGTGCACTTAAATGGTGTAGCATCTTCCCTGAACTTCTCTGTGATATTTTGGGTTCTGTTGCAATTGTTGGGGAAATAAATAGTAAGATGTTGGTAGGCAGAATAATTTACCAATGTTACAATGTAACTGAGTAAATGTAACTTAGTCTGGCAAGTCCTGTGGACTCTAGTATACCTTAGGTAGGAAGCTGCGTTCTTAGGATCTCTAGGCCTTAATTAATTTCTGTACCCTAAAAGGCACCTAAAGAACCCTGTCATGCTGTTTGAAGTGACAGCATACAGCTGCTGCTCACCTGGACCCTGTTTTTATACTTTTGTCCATTGACTTCATTGGACAGCCCTTGTGTAAATTTAGAAGGAATTTCACAAGAGAAGACTGCGCTGCCAAAACACATGCTATGGTGAAGAAGTTCTCTGTAGAAGAGCTTGCTAGAAGTATCAGCCTGTTGCAACAATTTAATTTAATTTAAAGGGAGTTGCTAGATACTGATGCTTCAGTTGTTGAAGGAAAAAAAAAAAAGGATTTATATTATTAGATGCAACAATACTGTGTTTTGGTGGCATCTGCTTAAAAGGGCAGAGTTAAGGTTGAGCTTCCAGTCATTGGAGTTGTTTACAGCATAATTTAGTTTGGAAGGTTCCTTTGGAGGTCGTCTGGCCTAGCCCCCTGAGGTTTTCAGGGTTCAATCAGGTGGATGGGCCCTTTGAGACTCTGATATTAACATTTATTGTTAAGTGGAGTTTCAGTGTGTAAGGAAGTCATTTTTTGGGGAACTGTTTAGTCACAGATCCCAGCAGAATGTCTTCACTTGCACTCTGTGAAATACTAGAGAAAATGCATCCTTTTTAATTTGAGATACAAGTGAATGAGGAAAGGAGTTTAGGAGTTCCTGGATAGACAATGGCTCTTTCACATGCAAACTAAATACTATGGCAGTGTAGACTCAGTTTACAATGGACAGAGTTAGGTCCGTAAGTTAAAATTTTCCCAGTGCACACGTGTCTTATGATTACTTTTGGATGTGACTAACTCAGACAAGTCAATTCATTTTCACTGGAATGTTTAAAGGAATTTTGCTCAGTCCTTTGTGTGTGTGTGTGTTAGGGTTTCCCCCCCATCCCCTTCCTTCAGATACTTCAACGCTTAGATATTTTTTCTCATCTATTCAATTAGCATCAGAATCTTTAAAAATGTGCGTATAAACACAATTTTACTCTGTTTTCCTTCTCCTTGTTGCCTTACTTTCCAGTCTACCTCACACTATTCTTTTCTGAGAATTCCTGAACGTCTGTTTCCTCTGAGGTGCACAAATGTGGCTTCGAAGAGTTCAGTCTGAAAAGTAAAAGTTTTGGAAAGTTTTGAGGCACTCAAGTAAATATTTAAGATCTAGACCACTACATTGCCTTAAGTGTAGCAATCGATACTCCTTGGGGTTTGATTCTGTCTCAGAGGCTTGTAAGCAATGCAGTTTGTGAATGAACGCCACAATACCATTTGTACAAAGCTTGTATTTGTTATAGAGCATCAGGCAGAATTAGATGCTTCTTTGAGAAGTTTGAACTACTACTACTTTCTGAGGAATGTGTTTAATGTAGGGCAAACTGCAGTGGTGTTTTCTGTGGGATTTATTTTGTTAAAGAAGGAGATGCAGGATTGATACAATATTGGGTTTGATATCAAAAGCTAGATATGTGATAATGGGAGGGCATAACTCTTCTTGCTTTCCTGGTCAGTTTAAGTGCTAAATGTTCCAGATCCTGTGTTGAAGTGTTCAGCTGTTTCTGTATAGTAAAAAAACCCAAACTCTTAAACTCTGTGAAGCTTTTTATTATATTGTTTTTTATTGCTGGATTGTATCATCAGAGTGTAAAGAAAATACTGTCGAACAAGTAAATTAACAGTGATTTAGAGCTTCCTTCTTTTTTATTTCAGGAACTTGCTTCATTTGATACTTTGTGATAGCAGGAGAGGATGTGTTGGATGGGTTTTCCAAAAGACTTCCCAATGTCAGAAAAACCTTTACTATCATTCTGCATTTGAGCGTTGCCTCCAAGACAAAAGGCTTTTGCCAGGAACAGGAATCTTTCTCTTTTAATAGAGTTTATTACCTTACTAGCAGACATTGCATGTACAAGGGGAAGCTTTTAACGTATTTTCTATTTACTATTTTTAACCTCCTGCTGCAGGGATCATGATATAGCTCATTGTCAACAAGAGGATCCATGTAGGGAAAATTATTATTCTTAGTATGATTAGGCTAATAATTTCATTGCTATCATCATGGTTGTCCTGGTGGTACTCTAATGCACCTCTCAAATGAACAGCAGCCTTTTCATGGATGGAGTAGCATCCACATTACTCCACCCGAAAACACTGTTCTTTTGTCCCTCTTGTGATAGTGAAGTCATCATAGACTTTTCAGAAATACCTTCTCCCTTTATGGGTATTATTTCTGACATGTAAAGTCTCTGTCTCTTTAAATCTGTATGCTAATTCTTTTTATATTTTTTTTTCATTATACAAACCGAGTCACTTGTATAAAATCGTTCAATGATCAACGTCTAAAGCCATTCAACAGTAGGCTATGTCTTAGTGTTATCTGAATATGAAAATATGTATAAATTGGACTACAAAAGAGTCAGCGTCGTGCTCATCAAGCTATTGAAGTCTTTAGGACCTTATGAATTAGATTTTAGAGGGGGCGGGGGTGCAAAAGATTATAGAACAAAACCACAAACTTTGTAGTTGGCCAAACAGGAAAAACTGCAGGTAGAGCAGTGGAATGGGAAATGTAAGAACACGCAGACAGAAGCATTTTTACTTTTAATTTTTAAAACGGATGGAGAAAGAGTGTGACTTAATCTTTGTAACAGAGTGATTGTTGTCTTCTTCATATGTAAGAAGGCAGGAGTAGGAGGAATTAAGTTTAGAAAAAAAAGAAGAGCCAGGAGGAGCTGGCTGTTCAAAGTGAAGTATTAGTAATTTCCTATAATTTAATCAGACCAGATCCCAGAGCAAGATAATGAGAGCATGACCTACAAAAGAGGACTTTTTGGAAGTTAAAAGGGTTTGTAACGTGAAGCATGTGATTTGTCATGAAGCACCGTATAGAGGACTTTTTTTTTCTTTCACATTGCAAAGAAATCATAATATAGACATTAGTTCAGATGGTTAGGGAGAGCTAATATTTCTTATGCCTGGAATCCTTTTACTGTTACAGCTGTTAAGCTACTCTGGAGTTGTGCTTGAAGAGTGTATCTTCTAAATAATATTTTGTCCTGGTTTCTAGTATACCATGTTTTTGTTGCCTAGTTTGCCATTCATGGTACATGATTTGTATCATTTTAGGTTTACATATACAAAACCCTTCAGGAGGCTAGAGTATCACGTGTTTTACAAAAATAATACTATGCAAAAAGTCTGGACTATAAAGTAGCTAGCAGTATGTAATAGAATCCAGTTTTCAAGGGTGCGAGGAGAATACTCTTCCTCTCCTGCCCCCCAAAGTAAAACTTTTAATTTTTATTCCACTTTAGAAAAAATGTTTTCTGTGAAGAATAATAAATGATATTGGGCTGAAGGAAAAAAAAAAACAACCTCAAAAAGGTGGATAATATCCCTTTTCCCAAGGATTTTTTTTTTTTTTTATTTGGCTAAATAATAAAACTCAGACTTGACCAATACTTCATTTGAAAGAATGCATGCTGCGGGGTGCAGTCAGCATTGATTCTGCACGTATACACTGCACTGTGGCTACTTCAATGAAGGATTCAGCAACATGTATCCATAAGCTCACATGAGAGCTTGTTTTTTAGTTTTTCTTTTTTACAGACTAACTTAAGGTCACGGTTATGGAAGCATTATTCTCCCAAAGACAACTTTTCTTTTCCTCACGTACCTTCATTTACAGGCTGGTATCCTCTTTGGTCTAGACTCCAAATATTTCGAATGCTTAGTCTGAACCTGCTGGTGTAGTAGTTAGCTCTATTCCTTAAAGTTGCTCCTGCCTTTCAAGGGATTTCCTGCTTGTGGTGTAATTACACTGAGTAGTAGAATCCCAAGTTAAGTCTAACACTAAGACAAGCCTGTTGCATTTTGCAGGTTAAGAATTCGCACAGACTTGATTAATTCATGAGTTCAATTAATTTGGAATCGTGAAAGAGTTATGGGGGATTTTTTTGAGAAACGTCCAGTAAGGAGAGAAAAACTGGTCTGCATAAGTAGTCGTTTCGTTCTTTTCGGTACTTAGGCGGTAGGGATGGAAGCTGGGGGGAAAGAATGACTAGTGCTGATAGTCCAGTAGACCAAGAGAGAGACGTTTTTATGCAACTGATGATTTAGCTGCTGTTTAGATTAAATTGTGTTATAAATGAAAGGGTTACTGGGTGGTAGAGGTCTTGTAATGAATAGTTTAATCAGCAGTTTTCGAAAGCAAAATTAGGTTCCAAACATCTGCACTGTTTTGTTTCTTTTATATGGGATGCTCTCTCACTAGAGTAGAAATAAAATTTTTGAAGCAACTCAAAGCAAGATACTGTCATCATCCCTTTGAATTCTGCATGGTCCTGCCTCTAGGGATTCCCTTCCTGAAGAAGGGTTTATAGCTCTGCTGGCCCTCATGTGGGGTTTGCTGTTTGTATGTCTTTTCCTCTATTGTGGGGCTTTCTATGCAGGTACAAAGAAGTCTTAAGTTTTATCTGAAAGTTTCTGTAAGGGAGAAGATTTGGCACAAGCTTAGTTTAAAATTACAACTTCCTATTTTAAGTGAATGTTCTGGACATGTCCTGGATCTTGGTGCCTCTTTAGAATTTGTAAGATGCTTTATCAGGGCAAAAACGAGAATTCTGGTGAATCCTTAAAAATAAATGGCAAGGAACTTTTAGAAAGATGCATTAAAAGAATCGATGGCTTTAACAAGAGTGTATTTAGCTTAATGAGTGATCCCCACGTGTGATTTTGTTAATGAACACAAATTCTTTGCGAGTTACTTCTAAACTTCACTCTGACTTGTGTAGTAGTACAAATAATTACTCATTAAAAAAAAAGCCTCAAAAATTAAAATAAGAATAGATCTCCCACAGCTAGATGATCATGCAGTGAAAAGCAGGTAAGGAACAGAGAGGGTGGCAGGCGGGCGGATTTAGATAGCAGCTGGTGGTGTAGCTGTTTGTGTTTGCTTGCTTTCCTGAAGCACAGCCAGAGTTTCTCCCCTTGTAGACCACTGTGCCAAATCTAGACCTGGCAACTAGTGACTGAGGACCCATTTCTTTATCTGTGTTTGGAGCAGAACTTCTTATCTACCTCTGTATTTCTAGCACTTTGAGCCCATGAAGAGCCCTTCTTAGGCACCAGTGTAAGTATAACGGCCTAGAGCTGCTGTAATTTCTGCTGCCCCCAGTCTCTCACCCTGCTCCTTGTTCTGGAAAGGAAGGGCTGACATAATCCTTTTGTCAATTCTGCGTTGCCAAAGGGAGTTTTTTGCACAGCGAATAACTCTGAAGGGGGCTCTTCTGCCCACCTTGAGGTACTTTTACATTGCCCATAAGGTCTAAATAGACTTCACCATAATTGTTTATATTGTCTTCCTGCACAGTGCTGCGCCACATTGAGATAACAAAGCAAGCTCTAAATAAGCTACCTTGTGTACGGGAAGCAGTTATCACAGCAGTCTACCCAGGTTAATTCAGCTATAATACTTGTGGGTATACTCAAGCTGGCTCAGATATCACTACATAGCACTGCGTTATTTAGTATAGACATACTCTCATGGGAATCAGAGTTGTTGTCTTTGAAGGCATTTACTGGCCTGCATAAAAATCGTTGGTAAAGCCCACAGACTTTTCATCCAAGAAAAGCACTTTGAAAAAACAAAATCAAATCCCGCTGCCATTGGCACACTTGTTTGTTTGTTCAGCAGAAAAGACAGCGATGGAATGGACATGAACGTGAAACTTCCCCTTCGCTTCTAGTTATTCCTCTGCATCTGAATTTTAGGTGGATTTTTAGGCAGAGTGTAGAAATGGGTTGCTGCCATTTATGCTCTGTCTGTGCCCTAAGTAGCCATAGCATTAGTTTCTTGTACCAGGAGCTTGGCACAGAATCCTAAATCTCTTTAAAATAAGATAAGGTTTGAGGAATGTCCTCTTTTTATTCAGTGCTTGCACATTAATTGTGTGACCTCTGACTTTTCTTAAGGTTGAAAGCTGAGGCAGTGCCTTAAACAGTGTGTCTAGGATTGAGGAGTGCCTATTCCACATGGAAAGGTCTGCTTCTGTGTGTTCACCTACCACTACGAGTAGCTTCCTAATCCTTTCTTATTTGGCTTTGCTTGTTAACCCCAAGCAATCCTCTCAGGGACAGAGAAAGCAGCTGTCTTTGGTAGCAAACACAGCACGACAAAACAAACACTTCTTGAAGCTTTCCTTAGATACGTTACCATAATATCATCCTTGTGGGAGGAATTAGAAACAGAGAGAATATAATTTACCGTGTTTTAATCTGACTTTGGGAGAGAGGAAAAAATTAAATTATAGGGAACTAGATTCCTGTGACACTTACAAGAAGGAATAATTTCAGTATCTGAAACCTAACCCTTTTGTTTCTGAACCAGTCGGAAAGCTAACATGCATAAAGCACCTCAGGTGAGTAAGGGGACATAGTAAAATGGTAAATCAGGAGAACATTATTTACCAAAAATAGAGCAGGAGAAGCTGCATATAGCAAAAATAAACAGAAACTAGTCAAAACCAAAGGAGCTCTTTGTTAAAGCAGGTACGCTGGTCTGATGTCGCCTGCTATGGTTGAATATTGCCATGCATACAGTTTGTGAGCTCCTCCTTTCACTTTGTGACCCCTCGATAGAGGTTGTAAACACAATAGGGATAATTAGAGGCACTGTAGCAGCTTGATCTGAGGCTTCACATGTTTTGTTTATTGCAGCCTACATGTTAGGGTGACATAGGGATTTCTAGTTGATTTTGTTGTTTCTTTTACTTTATTGATCACTGGAACAACCTTCATTAATGTGTTCTAAAGCAACAATTCTATATATTTTAACAGTATTTTTCTAAGAGTCAGTGTTTTGAGTGGTTAGTGTGGGGTTTTCTCTTTCTGTATTTCAATAAAATGGAAAGAAAGTTCACAGTATTTGCTGTCACTAACTTTCCAACTTCAATATTTGGAATAATTTAAGATGAATTCACTGAGTTCCACTTAAACATTAAATCCTAGTTTAAAAATAATGTTATTATCAGCAATGGGCGAGCTTTGCAGTCTTCCTCTGATGTCCCTGGTGCTGCTAGGGTGATGCCAATGTTCTGGAAGTTGCCTTGGCCTTCCCAAACAGGGATTCTCATTGCATGGGGATGTTCCTAGGAGAGAAATAATGCTGTTGTTTTGTACATCTTCATATCATTGCAACTTAGAATAGACTGTGAATCAGAGGTGGAAAGGGTCAGAGATGAAGCCGCAGCTGGAACGCACTCAGATCTACTTACTGCTAGTTAACAGCCATTTCCAGCTGCTGTTGATAAGCCAAGTCTCCAGGCTGAGTCTAGGTTAGAAAACACAAGGGAGAATCAGAGTGCTGTAAAGGCTCATGCTGTGTTCCTCCTTTGCCAAATACTCACATGTCACACAGGAGAGAACCTGGCCCTCTGCGTAAACTGAACATAAGTGTCTGGATTATTGAATATGTAGTGGCAGTGATTCTTCTGAATTGAGTGGAATGAATTGCTTTTGCCAGAATGCCACTGGGGCTGTTGGGAAGTTGAGATGTCTTATTCGTGCTCAGAGAAGGAAATAATGAGCTGACCAAAAAAGTCAAAGTAAGCATAGGTCAGAATGTACAACAGTACATCATAATATCAAGGCAGGCAAATGCAACCACTTCTTTGACAGTTTTTCAAACTCCAGTATGTCCTTTACGTGACGAGCAGCCAGCCAGCCTCCTGCAGCAATAAAGAGACAGGGAGAGAGGCTGTGTTCTTCTTCCTTCCTTAGAAGCTAGCTGGGTTAACTTTGTGCTCAGGAGATGAAAACCTCCCTTTGGCAAGCAAGAATTTTTCTCTTGCTATTTTACTGGTGCTGTGAGTTATAACTGTTCCTTGGAATGGTTTTTGGGTCCAAGAGGTCTAGACTGCAATGACAGAGCTGTTGGGGTTGTATGGTGTTTGTGGGGATGTTTGGAGGCTCAGCAGGGTGGTTTACAGATGTGAAATCTCAAACTTCCTTGAGTTCTAGTTTTTTCTTTTTTCCTGCGGCTCAACAGGAAGTTCTCTTCAGAGGCTCTTCACACCTATTGCAAGAGCTTCACAGACAACTTTTTTTCCCCAGCTTTAATCCTTGTGTAGCACTACTACACTGATGAGGACGAGTTTTCTTCCTTTTTCTCCAAAACCGCTTGTGATATAATCACTGCTTTTATCACTGGTAATTCTTCTCATTTTTCCTCCTTTGCCAGTCAATATTTTCGGTAAGTTTTCTAGACCCGCTGAAGAAGACTGGTCAGAAAAGGTAGGAACATAGAGAAATATTATTTTTAATTTTGGTTATATCACTACTTTATCAGTGTCACTCCCTGAAGACTACTGGCAGATTCAGAAGTTAATAGAATGAGAAATTACTTTGAACTGGTTCAAGAGAAGACACAGCATGCCTTTAATCCATTGGAGGGAGGAGGAAAAGTCAAGGTTGCCATTTGTATTATACCCGACATTGTTGGCCTGGCTTGGAAAATTAAAGCCAGTAGTCATGGAGAAAGCAGATCAGAAATACCATGTTCTTCTGTAGGACCTCTGTTTCCTTTTTCAGCTGAGTGTCTCCTGGACTTCTGTTTTCTATGGTAGTGATTAGACATGAGAAAGTGCTCCCAAGGATTACCTGGTGCATGAGAGACACAAGAAAATATTGTTTCTTTCTTCTTTGTTGTTTTTGTATAGTGCATAGGAGTACAAGCCAGGGAGTCAGCCTGCTGTCCTAGGCACGTGTGACCCAACAAAAAGATAGTTTCAGCCTGAAAGAGAGAGCCTGTTTTCTAATGAGATGTCCTGTAGGAAAGATGCATTTGACAGTTTCTCAGGGAAACCAAGGTAACAATGGTTGAGGTTGTGCATCTGTAGAGCAGTTGTCCCTTGGAGGAACAGAGGTAAGCGGGAAAAAGATGTAGAACATACTCCTTGAAATGACTAGATACGTTCTGGATGTTGCTGTATTTTTTTACAGTGCTGCTGAAACCTTCTAAAGAGCTTTCCTCAAGTACTGAAGCTACATTGGGCTTGCATTAGTCTGTTCCTGTACAGACTCTGTTGGGAGTTCTCCACTTCTCAATTCCAGAATTTGACTATGCCTTTGAAGAGATACAGGAAACCGGATATATCTGTTGCACAGTCCTTTGTATTTAACAACTTCTGCGTGTAGAGGTAGAAGGATGATATATCATTATCAGCTTCTGTGTCATTACTCAGGTATTTTCTGGTCTCCTTTTCTGGAAAGCTCTTTCTATTACCAGTGAGAGAGAAAGTAGAAAAAGGGAAATTTTGCCTGAGAACATGAGCACCTACCTTGCCGTAGATTTAATATTCCGTTTTGAGCCCAAACCAGCTGAAGGCAAGGATGATGGCCTTCTGTGGTTTTCCCATACTTTCCTGGCACCTGTGAGGATTGGGCTGTTCTTTAGATTCCCACCAGGGGCATTAAAGCATCTCTCTGCCTTGGAGGTGAAGTCAGTACCTGCAGTGCTTCAGTAGTATTTGCTTGTCTTTACCTTCCTCTGTATGTTAATATTTTCTTTCTATTTTATAGGAGCAGGGGGAATGTGTGGCTTGGGGAGGAAGGTGGTTTGGACTTGCTAGGAGGAGTTGATGGGAGACTGGGAACTTCATGCCCTGTGTATATGCTCAGCCATGCAGGGGGTATCGATGGAAAGGCAGCAGGTGCTCTTGCTGTGGCATTCCGAAGGGCTGGGGGAGTATTGAGGGCTGTGCACAGAGCAAGAGTAAACGTGGAGACAGTGGCCTTAAATAATGACAGCAAGGGAGATTTATTTTCTGGAGCTATCACTTTGGTGCTTAGAAACCTTTTTTAAATAAGCCTGTTGTAATCTTGTTTATAGTAATTAAGGATTTGCTAGTTATTGAAATAGTTGGTTTTGGCAATGTACAGATCGTCTTCTCATAGGTACTGGTAACATAAGTATGAAAACATTTACACAAGAATAAAAGTCAAGGAAGCAGGTAATTGACCGTTTTATCAACCTTAGCAGACAATTTTTTCTGATATGTCGTGGTAGCTATGGTAAATTTACTCTGGATTGCTTAAGGGCACGATCCTATATGGTGTGTACAACACATGAGGGCAACTCCTTGAAATGAATGGGTGAAGGAGCAGGTTATCAGCCAGTGTGGTTTTGGTGCCTCGATTAGCCTTTTGGTCAGCGGTTTGTCCCCTAGGAAAGTTTGGACTTGCCCTGTGCAGCACAGCTCAGAGCATAGGTGATTGATGGCTTTTTTCCTGGAGCTTTTAGATCAATTTTAGTCTTTCAGGTAATGTGAGAACTTTTTGTAAAGTTCTGGATGTTCCTAGGCCATAATGCTAAATTGCAATTGTGGTCAGGGATGATCAGGGAGTTATTTATTTTCATTGCAAATTATTTATATGCAACAAAGTGGCATGTTTGAACACTTTTCTCACTTTAGTCAGCCCCTTTTGCCAGCTGACTTGACGCTTGCAACTTCTCATCTGCTTCCTTTCCAACTGTAAGGGTGACTAAAATCATGTTGCTGTGGTGACCCTGTCAGTTTTAAATGACTAGCCACACTAAAATTAGTTGCACGTATTGAGGGTAAATCAGTGTTACGATAATCTATAGTATAAACAGATCACTTTATTCTTGGCTGCTGTGAATTGTGAGGAACATGTGAAGATTCTTGTGCCTACTTTTTACGGTTGGATTGTGACTGTGCTGAGGCTTGCAGTGCATTTCAGGCAATGAAGATGCATTTTGTTACCGTAAAGAGTTGAGACAGCTATCACTGCAGCCAGTTCTGGGGAGGTGGCAGGTCAGGTGCAGGCCTTAATTAAGATGAATTATTAGCTGATGAAGGCACTGAGTAAGAGCAAGCCATTTATAGATGTAACTCAAAAACAGAGAACATAGGGTATGCAAAATAGAGTGGACCACCAACTTTATTTGTTACCAAGTCAAATGAAGGTTAGAAAGCAAAGCTTTCCTGCCTTTTTTGGCACCTAGATCGTACAAACTGTGATATAAGAAACTGTACTATTCATACTTAGTGCCTTACTTCAGTTTTGCTATGGAGGTTTCTTTTCTTGGGAAGTGCTCGCTCCATAAAAGTGATACCATTAAGGTTGCTTCTCCCAGTTTTCTTCTGGTGTTTGCCAGCGCCTTGTGGATACCACTGGCAGCCAAGAAGAATATAGTCATTTTAAAATGCCTCAAGCCACCCAGTCAGCAGATAATTTCTCTAAACCATGTCTTATGCTTAGTCTTTGTCTTGGAGACAGATCATCACCACACAAAAAAGCATTGTAGGGTACGTAGAAAGAAATTCTTCTGGTCTTACTTGAGCTGTTCAAAGCAGAGCCGTACCTCTCTGAAAATGGATAAATTTCCTTTATTTCTGAGCCTCTTATTCCAGTCATAGGTCAAGTTTTTGTCTAGTTCCATAATCATTCACATTTGCCCATCTCCTTTCTTGAAATCCATCGCCTTCTAAGGGATCAAAGGTAAAAAGAACTGAGGTTGCTATTGTGTTTTGCTTTGTTTTGTTTTGTTTTGTTTTGTTTTAGAAGTCTTAATAACATAGTATGATCTTTCCATTTTCTCAAGGAGAATTGGCCAATTGAATGGATCTTGTCTTCCATAACATCTAAACAGAACTGTACGATGATAGATTGAAAGTGCTGAGTTACTTCATTGCTTGAGCTCACAGTGGTTGTCTACTCTGACAGTAGTTTTCCTTCCTTTCTCTCTCTTTTACTTTTGTCAGTCAGGGATAATTGCAGCCTGAGATCTTGTCAGAAAAAAAAATAATCTGTATTTTGATGTCTTCTACCTCAAATATACAATAGAAGACTATGACGTAGAATCGAACTACTATGAAGCAAGTAGCCAGTTGGAAATGAGTAACTGAGCCTCTGGCTTGGAGACAGACTGTGTTTAAGATAAAGCAGTTTTGTGTTTCTGCGTAGAATTTCCTAGTACAGACACTAGTTCTGTGTTCTGTAAGTAACTTTTCAAAGAAGATTTCATTAATGACCTGCCAAAGGAATAAAATCTCTTCTCATTCATGGAGTTAATTGTCATTCAAGGATGGCTTTAAAATATTACGGATTCCTATATTGGCCATTTGGCATTCATGTGATTGATTATCTCCCACAACAATTTGATCTAGAGTGGAAACTAAATTCCCTCATTTAGAGATCTTCTGGTTGTAGCCAGCTTTTCCAAATGGTTTGCTAGAATTGTTTGGGGTTTCATTTCTAATGAAGGCCTGTGATGGAAAATCTTAAAATATTTCCCCTCCTTTATGAAGTGGGCTGAGATTATAAGACTTGACTCTCTATGCTAAGGATAATAGAAGTCTTGAGAATAATGTTGAACCCCTTTTGTTTTGGAGATGCCAGCGTCTGTTATCTTTTGGTATGTGATACTTTCTCACTGCAACAGCCTGTTCGCCATAGACATCTATCTAGAGCAAAACAAATGAACAAGCAAAGTGAATTTTGGCTAACTAGGAATAATTTTAAAGAGTTTTAAAACTTCCTTATAAGTAAGAAAAGGTAGAATTTCTAATCCCTGTACTGAACTTAATATAAAAGTAAGCCCACAATGATAAATGTGCGCTGATGTAAATGATACACTACCGCTCTAGGTGTAGGGAATCTCTCTAGATAGACTTGCATGTGGGCCACTTGAACCATCAAAGATTGTTAAAACTGATTCCCATTTCAAATAGAGCTGTGGGAATAACAGTTGATCTCCTGCATAATTGGTTTGTCCTCAAATTTATAATTCTCTATTAGAGTCTTAATCTGATATCATAGCTGCTTTTAAAAAAGCTAGGGAAGCCTGAAATTCCTGATAAGGGGCTTGAATCTGACTCAGAAGTTGCTGCCTAAAAAGCGTTTGGTTTTTTAGCAAATGGTTTATCATATTCTCTGTTTTCATCAGGTAAAAGAGGTGTATTCCTTTGATATGCTAATGTACAGACTTCAGCTTTTCAGTTGGCCACATTCCTTTAGTGTATAAATTAGTCTGATCACTATCTTGTGCTTTATGAAACGTGTGCCCAAACTCAACTATAGGTTATTGTAGGATGTTCACGAGGGCCTGTGGAAGAAACTTTCAATAAGGCTGGCTGTGGTATTTTGCTCAGTCTCCATAAAAGTGTTACAAGAAGAGCATCGGTACCATAAAATATCTTTTGTAAGGAACATGATTTTCTGTTGTTATATTGACACTTTATGTGCTTTATGAATCTGTCTTGGGGGTACTAGCCAGCTTTTGCAGCATAAGCTGACTTCAGATATATTTGTTTCTTTTGAAAACCTCAATCATAAAAATCAACTGTCTTTGTCTACCTTCTCTCCAGGAATTCTAGGTATTGGTCAAGTCAGCTGATGAAGTCTTGTGTAGGATATTCTTTTGTGGCGTATGTCTTAAGAAAAGGTCCTCTAAGGCCACGTGTGTTCCATTCATACACACACCTCAAGTACTTCAGCTCACTGAGCCTCAAATAGTGGCAAAATCCAGCTAGAACAAAGTAATTCTAAATTGTACTGAGACAAATATTATACATATATTATTATACACATATTCTCTATATATGTACATATATATGTAGCATTGTCTTATAATGTAATATGTATGTATAACATACTGGTCTGCCCACCTACTTTTCAGGGTTGCTGATTACTGGGCCTCACTGTTAAGAAATTATTTCTGGGTCTTGAGGACTTTTCTTCCCTCAGGAAGACGCTGCCAACCAATTCTACAGAACAGTTTTTTAAATTAATGTCAAAAGAGTCTATGGTGGCCAACCCAGCTGCCCATGTCCCACATAAGGCTTCTAAAGCAGCCTGCATGATATTGACTGCTGTGGCCATCCTGACTGCACGGGCAGGCTCTTCCCTGAGAGGTGTAGTGCATTGTTGAGGTTTGGGATGGGAGGGAGAATCCTCTGGTGTTTTTCATTGACAAGATGTGGTATGCTTTGCACCCCAAAAAACTTCAGGAGATAGGTGGCTCAGATTGTTGACTCCTTCTCCTGTTTCCCCATTCCCGACTCCTTCACATCAGTTTTGTTCTGATTTTTTGGAAGAGTGAGTAGTTTTCTGCCAGACTAGTGAGTTGAAATTGGCTCACCAAGCAGTCAAACAACAGAGCAAATGTAAAGGAGGGCACAGGACCACCAATTCCATCTGTCTTGAGCTTTTGTCACCTTAAGAGTGTCTTCTAGCTGCACTCTAAGGCAATGCCTGTTCATTTGGTGCTTAAAATCTGAGTGCCACCGGAAGCAACACTCGTCAAACAATGATCCCACAGCTACTATAACCTGTTGCCTAGAACAGAAGAATAGTTAATCTTTCTTGGATGCAAGATGTCAAACATCCATTGTACCAGGAGTTATCTTTTGAAGAACTTGGTCTGGGAGAGACCAGACTTCTTGTCACTATAAGGTCCTATGTTGTGGTCTGTCAATAGCCCTGAGAACCTACATTAGTGACAGCTCAGCTCAAGAGAAACCATGTATTTTTGTCCTTTTCCATGGATACTTAGCTAGTAAAAGAAGGATCTTTTTGGCAGGTAATGAAACCCACTTGACACATTTATTCTGGGGCTTGTGGCTGAAAATAAAAGGTCGCTGCCTCTGTTTCCCATCTAACCACAAAATTCTTCTCCTTTGAGGGAAAGGAAATAAAGGCAATTTTGTGTTGTCTGTGATGAGCTTTTGCAGTAATCTATCCTGCTTCCCTTCGTCCTTACAAGAGTCCATCACACCTAGATTCTGCCTTTGAGAGGAAACTGAGGTGCTGTACATGCATTTTGACCTTCAGTGGTTGTCTAGCAGTTGGCAAACCTGAATGCATGGTACTTCCGCAGATTAACAGTTGTTTGTGTATATGGGCTATGCATCTTGGAGAGTTACAGTTACTGCAAGATAATTAACTTTCTCTAATCTTGTTTGTCTTGGAGCCCTTTTCAAAAAAAAAGCAGTACTAGAGAAATTCTTAGGTGAATATTCTGGGGTTTTCTTGTAGGTGGATTTTTTCAAAGTCAGTTTAAGTTAGGGATAAAAGTAGAGGATATATGCCTTGTCTTTTAACGCCGTGCCTTTCTTTTCCCCTATCCTCCTTCCCTCCAGTTAGGAAAATCATTATTTTAGAATATGTGGAGATGAAACAGAGAGTCCTACCTAGGGCTTCTTTTCCTGTCTAATTGTGTGAGTATTTTCACACATCTTAAACACAGGGGAGAAGGACAGAACAGAAGAGCTTTGGCTTTTTGGCAGTTCCTTCTTGCAGCTGTGCTGCTCTCTCTAGGTCAGCCTGCAGTAGAGAAATTTGGTTCAAGCACCAGCAACGCTGCTAAACCATTTTGTGATGAGGTCAAGAGTTGAATAATCATCCCGTTGATAAGTGAGCGAGCCAGAAATTCCATTCAAAGAGGACAGTGACTCTCTGTGCTGCTTACCTATTATAGGTCACAGAAATCGTGAAGAGAAAATGGGGGACCGAGGGCACTCTAGCGCATCACTGTTTATGTAACACTGACTCTTAAGTTTTATTTGCTGCTGTTGATATAATAAAAGGAGTTAAGGCAGGCCTTTGTGTCTTTATTAAAATCATGATTTTCTTGCAAGCATCCCTGTGGGAAAACCAACATAGCTGCTGCTCTGGATGTATAGTCTAATCAGATGTGGCTGTAAGTGCTTTTTAGAGGTGGAGCCTGTGGGGTGTTGGTGCACAGTGTGCCCGGCTTCTCTGAGGCAGCTCTACAGCACACGCATCCATGTGGGCTGGTGGGTGTGGGAACCCACAGAGGTTGTTCAGCCCAAAGGAATGACATTCACTCTCTTTTATTTTATTTATTTGAAATGCTTAAAAAACAGCCTGAATACAAAAAGGGTAGTTTGTAGTCAGCTAGATTGGGCAATTTATATAGGATACCACAGAACAGACTTACCAGGTATGACTGCCACTTTTAGCCTGTGTATGTTGCTTTCTGTAGTACCTGGTTGTGAAATCAGCAAGGGTTTATGTGAAGCTGACACCCAGAGACAACGGGAATTAGAAAGTGATGTGATATTAGCAAGTGATCTCTTGTAATTAGTTTTACCATTGCTAAAATGATGCACTTACACAGTATACATAGTTTACCTAAAGGTATCTACTTATATTCAGGCCTTATCTCCTTCATTCTTTTCTTCATGCCCTGTATGATCTGGTCTGCACTAAATTCTGATGTGGCACTTTTGTGGCTGACAGTTCTCACTGAATGTGCCATTTGCAGTTAGGACTTCAAGTTCCTCTCCTCTGATTTCATCCTGGAGCTTCTCCAGTATGGCTTCTGCTTTCCTTGTTCCACTAAAACTGTTTTGCCCAGGGTGGCTAGCAACCAGTCTCTGTCAAGTTTCAAGGCTTCCATGCCAGTGGTACTTACTGGGTTTGTCTGAAGGAAGTGAGCATCCTTCTGTATTCCAGTTCTAAAGGGCATAAGTTGGCCGACTGTTGCAGAGCTAAGATGGAGACATTGTGGGCCTGTGTTCTCTTCTTGAACGTGCAGCAGTTGTGTGATGGGGAACTCATCTTATTTGGATATGATGCTGATGGTAACCTGGGTTACAACACCTCTGAATAGAGGGTATTCTGAAATGGGCTGCCAGAAGAGCGAATTTTGGCCTGTGGCCTGATCCCCAATCCTCATTTGAGGGTTCTAATAAAACAGAAAGGAGGGAGCAGGACATGGGAAGCCATCCTGGAGGCCAAATATGAGCACACCATTTTTCTGTCTCACTTCTTCCTATTAAAATGCCTTAATTAAACTATTTAAATGCCTTTGCAGTTGTCCATGCTTTGTCAGTTGGCAGCTGCTGCTTCTCTTCATTCACTCCCCTTTTCACGCTATGCTTGATAAAAGTCACACGAGGCTAAGTTCTTGGTTGCTCAGGTGTTCTCTGCCTTACTTTTTGATGCATCTGCCTATTTACTTGGCCCTAAACTGATTGCTCATTTCAGTCGGTCTGTGTTTCCTCAGAACTCCTTATGGATGGCTTACTGATTCATTTAAGTTTAATGCGTCCTTTTAAATTCTTTAGGTATCTTTGCAGACCTCCTCAGTTCCCCAGTGTAAACCTATCACTTAATCCTAGCTCTTTCAGTAGGTCTAAGTATAGTGTTTAGTATAAGAAAATACAGAGAATGGTTTGTGATAGGCATTAGAGATAGAAGAAGATAAATTTTTGGGGCAACAAATTAGGAAGATTACCTGGGTGCCAAATAGCAAACAAATGCAATTGTAGCTTTATTTAGACTGACACAAACTTCAATGATCATATCTGAAATCCTCATATAGATCAAGATAATAAAAGTGAGGTTTGGCTCTCTTGTCCCTTTAGATCCTGGTCCTGTAGATGCCCAGATTTTACCTGAAAAGTAACTGCTGAAGTTAGGGCGATCGTACCTAATTTATCTCCTCAGCAATTTTCCTGTGCACATTTCTTTGAAATTATTTGACTTCTACCTACTTTTATATTTGTTGTAATTTTCATTCTGTAATCCCATAATTACGATTTCCATATGTTTCATATCACTGTAGCATATGGATTTGCAATGTTAATTCTGTATTGAAGTTCTTTAATTTACTCATTGCACTGAATGATTAAAGTGAAATTTTGTCCCTCTCAGCATGAAAATTCATTCTCTTTGGAGTGGGTCCCTTAGCTGTAGCCTCTTCTCAGATAATCTCTGGAGGTCCAAATGGAGTTCTTTCAGTCATGTTTTCACTGCCCATGTCTGTTGCTCAGTGCCACAACCTGGACACTCTTCCCTTTTCTGCATGCTGCACAGACTGTTTCTTGATCTAGCCTTCTACTTTCATATTTCTCCACTCCAAGTCCTACCAAGTGGAACTGTGGATCATCTCACACTTGACCACTTTCAGGAATGGCATGTGGACATTACGTTGGGTACACTTCAAGTTTCCAACATTTGAATTGGGTGGCTCAGTATATAAATCAACAAACATGTTTGTCTTACTCAGTTTTCAGATATAAGCAGTTTGGGCAAGTTAATATTTACATTTCTATTGTTATCAGGGTCAAATTCTAATCACCACTCTAAAAGGGCAGATGCTCATAAAGTGATAAAATATACTTTGCAATCAGTAAGATTTGTCTGTCAAACTGATCTCTTGAAGAGGAAATAGAACTTCTCCGTATTTGAAAACAAGCAGATGAGTGGGCGAGCGAGGGAAACTGGCGCTTCTTCAGACAGTGCTTCTGCACACATTTGGGGCTTTGCCAGAGATTGTTTGATATTGGGCTACATCAGTGGCAGCAGTTGCCCGACAGTACTTTGGTGCTTTTTGTCATTGGTGATAGGAGTGGGAAATACTTGTGTGAGGCTCCTGGGTGCTGTGTGATGGAGTAGTCCTGAAGCATGCAGGACACCTGTACCTTCTGCTCGCCTCTGCCAGTGGCAAATGGTTTGGGAAGCCGTTTGCCCTCCAGAACTGCCGTGAAAATTGGGGAAGAGAGAAGCATTGACAGGTCTTGACTCTTGAATCATGTTGAGAAGAGGCAATCTGATGAGTGGTTACTTAGTAAAAGTTGGTGAGATTAGCCAGGTCTTGTTCCAAATGAAGTCAGTGAGAGTTTGCCTCTACTTCTGAAGTCACCTTTTCATGCTTTGCAACTTCCATGTTTAGCGTTTCAGGCTGCAACAGAAGTGAAATGCCAATAGCTTAATGTTCATAAGTAATTCTATAATAACAAAATATGGTATGTTTATGGAGAGAAGAAATTTAAATGTGGTATTATATTTGTGTTCCTCGCTTTCAAGGAATTCTCACTGGAGCTCCTTAGTTGGGTTGCAAGAGAAGGGAAAAATATGTCATGCAGAGCTTCTGCCACAGATGTGAAACAGCTGAAGGTCCTAGACAGACACAATAGAGGTTAGCTCCTGTTCCAGACAAACCTGGTCTGGGTGTCCCATGAACCCTCCGAGTTGAGAGGGAAGGTTTTATTTCATTTGAAATCATAGGAAAATTGGTGTATTGGGCTGATTTCTCCTGGAGTTCTCAAACTCACAGGCTCACAAGTCAATGTGATTAAAACCTACCCTGAAGGCCTTGAATGGCAACTTTGCTTAGAAATGAAATTGCCAGGCTTCACTGTTACGCTTCTAAACCAATTCACTACTGTTTAAAAGGAGGCTTGACTGAGCTCATGATAAGACACTGATGCTGGCTTTTTCAGCATTAACCTTACAGCCTTAAAATACAGTGGACTTGATACTGCAGCAACTGAGGGAATTACTGAGAAGAGGAAAATTAGAACTGTGTCAGCAGTTAGAGGTCTGGTTTCTGGGTACAGAAAGAAGCTGCGCTGGTGGGAAAAAAAATCCAGCTGGCTTTTGGGAGAGAGATGCTACAAAGGAAATAAATTTGCCTTTTGTTATGGAGACCACTTGGAGATTTGAGTGCTTGAGCGGTTACAGGTAGATGAGCAACAGGAGGGGGAGCTCTCACTGCGTTACCTAAAGAGGAGGGAAATTCTGGACTTGGTAGCGAGCCTTTAAATGAAGAGTACTGCTCTCCTGCTGCGCCCCGTCAATAAAATGTTGGTGGCTGCTCTTCATATAGGCAAGACCAATGGAGAATGCGCATGTCTGCAAAAAGTAAAGCAATTCATGTCCTGTTCCTCTCTATTGCTATTGCTACCTCATTTTCTTTGGTTCCAAGCATAGTGTAGTTGTGTTACTGTCAAAGCAAGCTGTATTGCAGCTGTGCCATAGCAGATGTAGTTCCTTTCCCCCATCCTTACCATCAGCTTCAAATACCAGTGTCCTGTTCCTCAGCTACTGTGAGTGTTCCTTGAAACGTCAGCTTTAGAGAGGAGGGACAGACAGTGCAAATACATGCGGGACATTACTTCTAAGGTTAGAGCAAAAACTGGTGTAGGTGAGAATGAACAATTAATTCCCAGTGCAAGCAGGATGAACAAGATTGAGAGACTTGTAAAACAGTGTTATTTAACTGGTGTTTTAAAGGCTGGTTGCAACTAGGAAACCAATTAAGAAATTGAGGTACGCGGCAAGGAAGAGAGAAATTTGGGGGTTTAGTAAGCTGGAGATTTCTCTAAAACAGAAACACGCTTGCTCTTTTAACCATTTACGCTTGAATATCTCTCAGACTGTAATTTTTGAATTACTTGCTGAGTGAAGGGAAATGCATTTCTCCCTCCCTATTTATGGATGGGCAGCAGAGACACAGAGAGAGTAGGGTTTGCAGGGGATAAGAGGAGTTGTTTGAACACAGACAGATGTAAGCAGACATATGGATGTAAGTTGTAGGTTGCAGGCTAGCTTTGGCTCAGAAGCTGTGTAGTGGTGTCAACTCTAGGCTGTGTCCCAGAGGATGTGCCCTGCTCTTGGTGTATTGGTTCAGGCACAGTGCCAGTAAGACGCTTTTTTGGCTTCCAGTCCAGAACTTGCTTGTGTCTGGGATGAGTGGACGGATCTCTCATCTGAGTGCACCCAACTGTACAGGCACGCCCCAAGTTACTTTTCAGTGTTCACAGGGTGAAAAGGGAATGCATTGAGCTCTCCTTTAACCTGCATAAGTGCTGGCTCAACTGATTAGCATCTATTTTCTCTGTTTGAATGTGTATGGTATTGGCCTTTATGTGCATGTTATTGTTGATCTTGCTGTGTCTGTGATGTTAACTTGGATAATACAAAATAATTTTAGGTAAGTGCTTTGGGTTTTGCTTGTCTTTTGTTTGTTTTCAATAGGAAAGATGCTAGCCCTCTTCTGCTTGAATTACTAATCTAAGGTAACTGAGTGGTTTTATTGTGGGGTCTTAAAACATTGGTGATTTTTTTTTCCAGAGGCTTTTGAGTAAAGGAATTTACTGTGAGAGACTGTTCCTCATATTCTGTATAACATTAAAAAAATATATCTGTTTGCAGAGTGTATGTTGGTATCTCTACACTCATGATACATTTGGCTGGGTTTTTCCTCCTTAAATTCATTGAATCAAAGCAATAATATAAATCTAAGTTTTTATTCATCAACTTCTCTCCAAGTTTTGTAATTTGCTGGAATTAAATAGGGAATCTGGGAATAATACATGGTCATAGATACAGTACATATCATGTAGGCTTATTTCCAGAATGTCAGTGGAGGGTTATATTAAATCCTTTTGTTTTGCTGTAGGATGATTACAAAGATTCTTTTGTTGCTTGGGACATTGAGTCTAAAAGCAAGAAATGTGAGAGGTATCTGGCAGGAGAAGATAACATGAATTTAATTCTAGCATTGCTGTTGTTCTTAACTATGTTCTGATTGGCCAGCATGATCTGCAAAAAAAAGTCTTGGTCATGTCTGTATGACTTTGAATACCTATCAGGAAAAAGAGCAATCCAGGGTCATGGTGCTTTAAACACTGTCAGTTAAGTCTCAGGAGAGACTAGATGTGTTGCAGTTACCAGAGAGGAGAAAATGTAACTGACTGCATTGAGACCAACACTTTTTTTTTTTTTTTTTTTTTTTTTTCAGCTAAACAAAGTTCAGTTTAGAATGGTCTTTAAAACTTTTACATTAATGAAGAGTGACAAGCAAATGATGAGCAAATAGTGTCTATATAAGAAAAAAACACCCCAAACATTAGATTTTGTGTATGATATTCCTGTCCCAAATAGTTGGAGAGATGAGAGCTTTAGCCTGCATTTGTGTATTAGTCGTTTCATCTATTCATGAATTGATTGTGTATTATCAGTACAAATTTTATTTTATTTTAGATGGGGGTCACTGCAGGATTGGCCTGAGATTTAAAGTCACTGGAGGAAAGTACTTTGAGTAGCTATGCACCTGATCTGCTTTTGAAGGCATGCCTATGCTAGCTGTATAAAGACACAAGTATCCAGTAATTTCTGGGTCGATTAAATCCCTGCTTTATACCACAGAGTTGATAATATTTTGCAGGATGTACAGACTATACCAATACTGAAGTATTTGCAGTATATGAATATATATTATGTATATTTTGAATATATATTATGTGTATATGTATTGTTGCGGTTTTAGACATTTTAGGTAGGCTGACTGGCTTGTCATGATTGTCTTCAAAGAAAGACTTTCTCATTTTCAGAAAACTTTTTTTCCCGGTCACTCACTCCAGGCTGATGCCAAGTCTCTGCGCTTTAGAGGGATGTTAGGTGACTGTTCAGGAGGGTCATGCAGAGGCCAGGCGTACTTCATGCTAAGCAGTTACTTTACACAGATTTGGGAATAATACTGTTCTTCATTCCCCACAGATGGTACCAGACAGGAAGAAGTGGAAGGTGAACTCAGTGAAGAAGAACGCTGGTTTGGAAATTCTTCAGAAACTCCTTCAGAAGCATCATATGGAGAAGTCCAGGAGAACTTTAAGTTGTCTCTTGAGGACAGAATTCAAGAGCAGTCCACTTCCCCGGATACTTCTTTGGGAAGTGCAACTCCTAGCAGCAACACAGTGGAGCTGGGTTCCGTTGAAAATGAGGCACTGAGAGACACATTACAGAGCAAAGAGCACCTTTCTCCTGATGTGTCATCTCTGTGTGAAGAAGAACCTCCTGGTCCAAATAAGCCACTGAGTAGTAACCTGAGGCGGCTACTGGAGGCTGGCTCCCTCAAGCTGGATGCTGCTGTTACAGTCAATGGCAGAGTCGAGTCCCCTGTAAATCTTGGCTCAAATCTCTCCTTCTCTCCACCTGCTCATCATGCTCAGCAGCTAAGTGTCCTTGCCAGAAAGCTTGCTGAGAAACAGGAACAAAGTGACCAATACAATGCAAGTAGTCACTTTATATGGAATCAAGGTAAGTGGCTGCCAAACTCAACCACCACCTGTGGTTTGTCCCCTGATTCAGCTATCCTGAAACTGAAAGCTGCAGCCAATGCTGTTCTGCAGGACAAATCGCTTTCAAGGACTGAAGACACTATAAGATTCGAATCCTTTTCCTCACCTTTTAGTTCTCAGTCAGCCAGCTCCACGTTAGCAGCTTTATCTAAGAAAGTGAGTGAAAGAAGCATGACTCCCGGGCAGGAGCACCCGCCTCCAGCTAGTTCTTTCCTCTCTCTGGCTTCCATGACCTCTTCAGCTGCCCTTCTCAAGGAAGTTGCTGCAAGGGCTGCTGGCACCCTGTTGGCTGAGAAGAAGAAATCACTGGTTGCTGAGGATCCCCTGCAGCTTTCAGAGATGAAGCAAGAGAAAGCAACTCCACCGCAGTCTTTGGAATTATTGTTACTGCCAGTCCCTAAGGGAAGAGCATCCAAACCCACTAGTACAGGTATGGATACAGTTTGAGCCGCTAAGTAGAATGTATTTGTTTTGCTATAGGCTTATAGAACGTCTCTTCAATGGGTCTGGATTTGGTTTGATTCTATGTATTACAAGCGTAAGAAGCAGGTACTTTAGGAAAACAATGGAAAAACATTTTAAAATACCACTTGAAGATCAAACTGTCACAAATGTTTCCATATTTGAAAGCTATGAGTGTACAGATCAGTACTTTTTTTTTAATTATTATTCCATACAATGATATTTTCCCCTCTTACCAAGTTTAGAATAAGGCCACAAAAATATTTAATGAAGAAGATCAAAGAATCCCTGTTAGGGAGCTCATGGTATCAGTGAGCATGTACAAAACTAGTGCTTTTGAAATACTGGACAAGGGAGAATTCTCCCTCCTGCTGTCTCTGTCACAAATGGACTTTTGTATAATCGCTTACTACCCTGTCCTAATTTACCAGTGTGTATTATTATGTTGCCACTTTTCATTAAATTTTTTTTGCAGGAGTTCAGTATTTTCAATCCTTTGTCATTTAAAAAAAAAAAAAAAAGATGAACTGCATTTCTCTGATTTGCTCAACAAGAACCATTTCACGTTTCTGATTTCCCTCCACCAGTTCCAGCTGTTGGCGGTCAAGGAATCAGGCTTATAGGGAATAAGAAGAAACAGTCTTGGTAACAAAAGCTTTCAAGAACTGGCAAGCCATGCAGGGAAATTTAAATGATTCATCTTCAAAATAAGGAAAAATAAGATTCCTTTCATCTCTTTCTATAAAAAGTTCACATCATGGATTTATATTTCTGGTAGAACGTACAGCTTCAGGTGTCGTCAGTGTTGTCCCTGGAGTGACGTTCTGCTGCAGAGGAGAGGGAAGCATGTCAGCTGTCTTCCACAAGATGCACAAAGTGGTTCAGTATATTAGAGCTTCATCAGGCTAAGTTTTATCAGGAGTACTAGCTCGACTGAAGGAGCTGGCGGAAGTGCTCGCCAGGCCACTTTGCATGATTTATGAGCAGTCCTGGATAACCGAGGAGGTCCCAGCTGACTGGAGGTTGGCAAATGTGACACCCATCCACAAGAAGGGCCGGAAGGAGGATCCAGGGAACTACAGGTCAGTCAGTCTGACTTCGGTGCCTGGGAAGGTCATGGAACAGATCATCCTCAGTGCCATTACACGGCACATGCAGGAGAACAGGGTGATCAGGCCCAGTCAGCATGGGTTTGTGAAAGGCAGGTCATGCCTGTCAAACCCGATCTCCTTCTATGATAAGGTGACCCACTTAGTGGATGAGGGAAAGGCTGTGGATGTTGTCTACCTGGATTTTTGCAAAGCTTTTGACATCATTTGCCACAGCATTCTCCTGGAGAAACTGGCTGCTCGTGGCCTAGACAGGTGTACTCTTCACTGGGTAAAAAAACTGTCTGGATGGCTGTGCGCAGAGAGTGGTGGTAAATGGAGTTAAATCCAGTTGGTGTCCAGTCACAAGTGGTGTCCCCCAGGGCTCGGTGCTGGTGCCGGTTCTCTTTAATATCTTTATCAATGATCTGGATGAGGGGATCGAATGCACCCTCAGTAAGTTCGCAGATGACACTAAACTGGGCGGGCGTGTTGATCTGCTTGAGGGTAGGTTGGCTCTGCAGAGGGATCTGGACAGGCTGGACCGATGGGCTGAGACCAATGGTATGAGGTTCAACAAGGCCAAGTGCCGGGTCCTGCCCTTGGCCCTATGCAGCGCTACAGGATTGGGGCGGAGTGGCTTGAAAGCAGCCCGGCAGAAAAGGACCCGGGGGTATTGGTGGACATCCGGCTGAATATGAGCCAGCAGCGTGCCCAGGTGGCCAAGAAGGCCAACAGCATCCTAGCCTGTATCAGGAATAGTGTGGTGAGCCGGACTAGGGAAGTGATCATCCCCCTGTACTCGGCACTGGGGAGGCCCCACCTCGAGTACTGCGTTCAGTTTTGGGCCCCTCACTACAAGAAGGACATTGAGGTGTTGGAGCGTGTCCAGAGAAGGGCTACAAAGCTGGTGAGGGGTCTGGAGGACAAACCTTATGAAGAACGACTGAGGGAGCTGGGGTTGTTTAGCTTGGAGAAGAGGAGGCTGAGGGGAGACCTTATCAGCCTCTACAACTACCTGAAAGGGGGTTGTAGGGAGATGGGGGCTGACCTCTTCTCCCTGGTGACAAGTGATAGGACAAGAGGAAATGGGTTCAAGTTACGTCAGGGGAGGTTTAGATTGGATATTAGGAGACATTTTTTCACTGAAAGGGTTATTAAACATTGGAATAGGCTGCCCAGGGAGGTGGTGGATTCACCATCCCTGGAGGTGTTTAAAAAAAGGGTAGATGGGGCACTTAGGGACATGGTTTAGAAGTGGCTTTTGTCAGGGTAGGTTAAAGGTTGGACTCGATGATCTTAAAGGTCCCTTCCAACCTCAGCAATTCTGATTCTATGACTGTACAGGCGTAGCAAGCCAGTGTACAGACATGAAGCTTGACATGGACGTTGTATAATTGCACTGCCGTCTTTCTGACCTAGCCTTTTTGTTTAGGGATATTATGAGGTCTGGTCTGTCCCTGTGCAGCCCTTGGTGAAAATTCATAGCATAGAAGCTGTTGGATGGAGAGCAATGCTCATTCCTCCCTTGGAAGAGGAGGGGGAAGGATGCAATGAGGTGCAGCTGGTACCAGTTTTTTGCTCTGAGTTACATGTGTTCTGCAAATGCTTTGCTGGTGTGTTTTGCCAAGGCAATTAAAGTGGCAAACTTCTTGGCATGGGTCTAGCCTAAGGTTTTCATTAGTTTAGATTAAGTCCTTTTTGGAGTAACATAAGATAAACCAAGAAAGGGTCCTTCTGTGTGGGAATAGGAGTACCCACACTGGTTACAGCAGCGTGGCTGTGGGCATTAATTTTATGTAACTTTCCCCGTGAAGTCTGGCCTTCGTATAAGAAAGACAGCAATGAGTAGAAAAGGAGTAAGGTTAAAATTTATTTGAAGTTTTTAGTTTATTTCCTGCTGGAGAAAAAGTTGTTCACATCATAAGTTTTTACTGGGGAAGAGTAAATGGTTGTAGTAAAATCCAGGTTCTGTGTTTGACCAACAAACTGTGGGTTTTGTCTGTGCAGTTAATGCTAGGGGAGTGCTCTGTACCAGCGCACAATGTGCTGGTAGTACCGGCACTTTATAAACTAGCTCTGATGCAGCAAATTCTAGCAACTATTCTCTTTGCTGAAGGCCCAAGCATACTGTGCTGCTAGAAGATAACAGTGGGGGCTGACTACCTCAGGTCCTTGGTAACCAAGGAACAACTATTTATTCTTTATAATATATGGGACTAGTATCCCAAGAGGAAGGGTGTTTCCTTTCATTTCATACTCACTGGGCCAATGCCAGTTGGCATCCAAGCAAACTTTATAGTGCACTGTTCATAACAAAAGTTCTTTAATTCCACTTTCTGATATGCTATTACATTTTTCCTTTCTAAATAATTAACTGACTGAAAATAAAAAGCAAGCTGTTAGTTAGCGTATCTGGGTGTTGATTATGGACAGCCAGACTCCTTGATTCCTTCAGCCATGGAGAAATACAGCTTGCAAAAAGAGGTCGCTGTTTAGTGACCTCTGATTGAAGACCTCACTTCTGTAAAAGTTGAATAGGGCAGCTGAGTGTGTATATTTGCCATGAAAATAAATGTCGCACGTTCCTGATTCCTTTTGCACTTATAACCTTATAGCACTAAAAGCAAAAAATGGTATTTCATTTTATAATGTGTTATCTTTTTGTGTGTGTCTGATTGCTCCTTGAGACATGGTGGGTTTTTTTGTCTTGTTCCCAGCAAGAGACATCTTTTCCCAGTAGGCATAGCTTGGGAGGTGGGTTTTTTTCCCCTCATACTTTGAACATTTGAGGCACTGGTGAGTTTGCTTTGTTGTTAGGAATCTGATTCACTTACCCACCAGTAACATCTAGATTTGGTTATGAGATCAATACTCAGTGAGATTAATTAGATGTCGACAAGTAAGGAACAGCAAAGACGGAGGCTATTTGAAGAGGGATATGTTAATAACAAGAGTATGCCTGCTGCTCTTTTGTCCACCATGTTGAGCTATTTGCTCAGAATTACTACACGCAAGAAGCTGAAGCCCAGGCTTGCCAGAGCATAGTCACTTCTCAAACTGCACGTCACATTTGGTGGACCTAGTCATTACTTGCATAGTTTATAGCAAAGTGGTACAGAGGAGACTAACTTTTCTATCAAGCTGTCAATATTGCCAATTCTATAAAATGCTCATGTGTTTGGGGTGAAATTTAAAAGGAAGTCTGGAATCTCTGTTAAAGTTATGATGGTTTTTTTGAAAGAGTGTTGGTGGCAGACCCTACTTTTATTGACTGAACGCTTGTTTGGTGTAACTTTTTGCCTGCAATGCTTGAAATTTCGTTCCTGAAGCTTCTTTGGGAAGTGCTAGCTGATCTCGCTGGAGTCACTCCTTCCAACTAATTTGACGCCATATGACATGAAATAAACATCAACGTAAAAGAAGGAAAGCTGAAGACCGTGATTTTTTTTTTTTTTCTTGTGCTAAGGTTTATGTAGTGTATAGTAAAGAGCTACGATGGTTCAGCTTTGGGAAGCGTTGATGTAATTCCTGTGTGCTATTAATTGTCATTATTATTGGTGAAGTCACATGCATTCAGTCCAGTTCTTTGCATATTTTGTAATGTGCTAAATTACTATTGAGCCATTTTGCTTGCAGATTTATTTTTAATGGGGTGGAAAACAGGTAATAGCTTGTTACATATTTCTTTTCTGTATCCTTTGTGGTGATAACCAGAGGCTGGAGAAAAGATGATAGAAAGAAGAGAAATGATAGGTAAAAATGCTACCAATATTTTTTTTTTCTGTGGTTTGTCTTTCTGCTGCCTTTTGTGAAGAAGTAAAAATATTTAAAAACTGAAACACAAGCAATTATAGGATTGGCTTTGGTTTACTCTTTAGAGGTGCAGAGAGGGGAACAATTTGATAATATGTTGAGTGTGATAAGAATGTTTCACAAGGAGAATTTCTGAACTTGCAGAAGTGCATATTTTGACAATGCGTCCTTTTTTGTACTTATGTAATGGCTACCTAATCATTTTGTTTCCTGCCTAATAGCAAGGATTATATACTATCATATGACAAATCTTTCTGGAGTTTTTTATCACTTAGTTCCTCTTCAAGAGAATTTGATGTTTGCTATATCCTTATCAGTAGGAAATAACTGATAGTAATGAGATTAAATATTCTGAAATGTCAAATAGCAGGATGCACATTGTTGAGCTCTGGATATTTGAAAGTAGTCTGTCTTTTACGGTGAAGAAAAAGGCTTCCAATTCCACAGTAATACTAGGCCTTTCTTTATAATAAGCAAAGGAAATAATGGTGAGAGGATGAATGGATGGTCAGTTGTGTAAAGTCAGTAGCAGGAGTTTCTCTTTCCTTCAACCTTGAGATGGTTCCACTCTCAGTAGACTAACCATATTTGCCTGATAAATGCCACCAAATCCTTTTCGTAGGTGAATTGGGCAGTAAAGCAGATTGCAAACATTTAGGAAGGGAGTAGATCTAAAGCCCTGGCAAGTAGAGGAGCAGAAGGAAACCCATGACCTGAAGACACCTGATTGCTGAAGTTGCAGCAGCATCTGCTTGAGCCATAACTAAACAAGTTCAACATCAGGGGTTCTCACGTCATTCACTTTGGGAGTTAAATGTATCTGATATGCAACACCAGCATGCTTTTCAGTTAAGTTGTGGATTGTTCTATGCTTTATATCCTGCTCCCCTGCTGGCTAACCATCAGATATGGAAATGGATCATTTTTTAACAGTTAAGCATATTTTTCATACGCTAGTACAGCCGGCCTTTGATAGGAAATGAAGCTGCAAAGTGATGATTATGAGAGACATCCATCTCAGTTCAGTTAAATTATAAGGAACATTAGGACCAGGTGAGATAAAGTACCATCCCCTACTGATTAGCCAAAGGATGTTTGGGACATTAACCTTTATAAATTATGGTGACCTTCTTAGAGGGAGAATAACTAGATTAAGGGGAAAAGGGTTATGCAAGGGGGAGGAACTGAAATTTCTGGTACATGTTGTTGTTTAACTGATGTGTCTCTTTGCAGATGAAATTCTAGCATTGAAAAATGGTATCTTGAGTATGTTTACAAGGGGAAAGTATTCAACAAGTGGCTGTAAGGGATCCTCTCTTTTTCTTCCCCCTTCTGCTAAGCCTCAGAAGAAGAAGGAGGAAAACCTTTCCAGTGTCCGATCTGTGGTTTGGTTATCAAGAGGAAGAGTTACTGGAAACGGCACATGGTGATTCATACAGGTTTGAAAAGTCATCAGTGTCCGCTTTGTCCGTTTCGCTGTGCACGCAAGGACAATCTCAAATCACACATGAAGGTAAGAGAAGTGTTTACTGACAATCAAAACACTTGAATAATCAATCAAACCTATTTCATTTGCATTTGCAAGAAGAAAATTTCCCTAGCTGTACTACTAATGATGCCTTTATTTAAAAAAAGGGACCATAAAAAGAGAGAGAAATAGCTTTTTTTCCTCCTTTGCTTGCCCTTCCATTTTATGCAATGTGGAAACTGCTTTCGGTTATGTCAACTTGGTGCAGCGCAAGCTGTCTGTGACGGATTTAGTTCTGGACCTGGAACCACCAGAAGCAGGGATGTTAGCTGAGATGTGACGCTATGCAAACACAGCAGTGCAGCTTTTCAGGATGCCAGCTAGTTTCTCTGTGTGCCATTGCATCACACTAAGTGGTCATAGCAGCTTGGGCAGCACTAGCAGAGGATCTCCCCATTACTTTCTTATAGACAGGCCTGCAGTTTTAACTTTTTTCTCACTGTAGTTTTTAACTGCAGCCATTTCAGGAGCGAAGGATCCAAACCAAAATGAATGACAGATTACACTGATGTTTGGTTTTCAAATGTTTCCATTAAGCTTAAAGTGTGTTTTTAACTCAGCCTAAGTTTTAGGCTCGAACTGAAGATGACATTTGAAGGAAGCAAGACCTGTGTTGATATGGAAAAATATAAAAAACCTCTCTGTCTGCTTAGCTGAAGTACTACATGGTTGCAGTGTACAAAGTGCCTGGTCTTGCAAGCTGTAGACTATGCTTGGTGAAGTAAAAATGATACCTGTCCCATGGATCTATACCCAGCCCATGGATGAAGAAGCTGAGGTGCAAAAAGTTTCCCTTGTTAATGCAGTTGAATTTTATAAAACAGTGAAATGTTTTATTATAGTTAGTATTTTGTCTGTTTTAGGCAAATGTGAGTAACAGAGTACCAGGCTGGTGTGGAGAGGGACAGAAATGCGTGTTCAGGTTTTATATATGCTATTGCAGAATCTGAGATCTCGAGACAGGAGACTAACCTTGCTTACACCCAAGTAACTATTTGCTTCAGTGTAAATGGTTCTGATTATTCCACTGATCACAACAGCAGATCTTGCTGTATTTCAGGTCTTTCTAGGCCTGAAATCATCCCACTAAAATCTGAAGACTCATCCCTTAACTCTTCTACTGTGGATCAATGCTCTGTTCCCAGGCATCCTTGATGTATTGTGCTAATCCTTATCAGGTGTAAGTAGATTTGGTGTTTATGGCTCTTTCTTTTAGGACTTGGTGTTCAGTGTTGACTGGAGGGCTCAGATGGCTGTCCTGAGTAGAAGATTAGTAAAAAGAATGGCAACACAGCATGATAAGAAAGGGATTTTTTTGTGTTCAGTTGTTGACAGCGTGCACAGAAACATGCATCACCTAAAAGCTTGCTACTCCCTGGCAAAGACCTTTTGTTGTCCCTTGCTTTGGAAAGGACATCCTTATTATTCCCTGCACAAATTCTTGTTCTTTGGGTTTTTTGCCTTTTTGGAATTATTTGCATGTTGAGGGCCTGTCCCTTCCTTTTTGGCATGTTGGTTTCCATAGGTGGTCACAGGTAGTATGGTGGAGAAAATTAGGGACTTTTTCACTGTCTCTGTGTGCTCTTTTCTGCTCCCTACTTAACATAAATTCCTTCATTAACTGAGCCCATGTCACCTTAAAACAGACCCTTTGTACAAACATGTAACATGTAGTGTTAATTATTTAGTAATATAGTAACTGTTACCAAGTAATTCTCAGTTAGACATCATTGAAGTCAGTCAGGCCCAGAACTGCTTGATGCAATGTAAGAGATTACAGTCTCCTTCAGCTTTACTATGGATATAAGATGCGGTCTAGTCACGCAGGTCATGAGGGACCCAGTGGTCTTTGTTGGTAAAACTGCTCCCTATTGAAGATGCAGGCAATTGTCTTACAAAACTAGGTGGCCTGTGTTTGGTCTTTTGCCCTTGTTGTAGTTTTATGGATAAATGTAAAGAATCACAAGTACAAGAATCTGAAAGATAATATTTTACCTTAATTCCAATGGGTTTAATACACTTTTTTCAATTGAGTAGGCCATTTGTAAAAATACTTTCTATCACAGCAAAATTGAGGCAGGTGAATGAAGTAGGGGCGTGTTAGTCACGTGTTCAACAGTGTCAGTTATAATTTGAATTCCCTTTGACAAAAGTATAAATTTAGAACAAGATTAAAAATAAAAAAAAAATCAGATTTCTTTTCTCATTATAAAAAAGTACTTATTTTAAATCTGTATGTAAATAAGTATGAGGTTATTATAACTGAGACACATATAAGCCAACAGTGTTGAAATTGGAATGAATACACATCAGAAATGGTACAGCACAGCTGGGAGCTACTTAGGATGCAGCGTTCTGGTCATGCCAGCCGGATGTTTCAGTTCTCTTCATTGTCTTAGGATCCTTTGGGAGCTACCTGTCCTTATCTCTTTCCTGGCAGGCAACCCATGAAGGTAGTGCTGCCTCTAGCTCTCCATCCCTCTCTCCCTCCCCATGAGTCAACTGTGGCTGCAGGTGAAGACGCATTTTTTTTCAAAACCAAAAAGGCTACTCAAAATTAGGGTACTAGGCTGGTGTTTGTCATTCATCGTAAGCCAATTTTTATTCTAGGATGCTATCACAAGCCAAGCTTTTTTCCTTTATGCTGCTCTCTCATTTTCAGGTTTTATGGTCTACTGATAAGGATGACAGGCAAAACCTGTTTGAGGTGTTTTGTCTGTCTGCAGTCCTCAAAAACTAATAGTGTTGTCTTTGTTTTCTCCTAGGCAGCATAGCCCCAAGCTGAAGCACCTCCTCTTTTTCCTGGGTTCTTATAGGCATTTTCCATTGAAACTGGTCATTTAGGGATTTAGTTTCTAGGAGTGGTTTGTGTGTGTCTCCATATGGACCTTCCTTATTTTGTGTATCTTTATGTTGATGAATAATAACTATATAATATAAATACTGTGTAATTTTATGGTAATTATAACATGTCAAACTGTTGGCCCAGAATACAACATTGCCAACATTTTTGGTGTCATGTCCCCTGCTAGAGAAAATACTAACAGAGAGCTGGATTGATTCCAGCCCTGACCGTATTCAGATCTACATGTGCTACCCACCATGTTGATGAAGCGTTCTTCCAATAAGGGCACTTTGCCAGGACCAACTCACAACTGGAGGCGAGGAAGTGAAAGGCAAGAAGGGAAGCAGAAGGAAAGTTTCCACACAGACACACAATGAACAAGGGAGGCTGAGTAGACTGCCTTTTAAGGCACACAGCGTTATCTGTAATTGTTCTGTGGCATTTAGATTCCATAGTGATAGGCACCTTAGAAAAATCCTAAAATAGGCACAGTACAGAATTTTATTAGTCTGTTTTGGAGACAAATTAGAGTACATGCACAACCACAAGTTTTGGCCCTTATTTCCAGGAATCTGGAGGTAGCGTCACAGGACTTGATTCTGGTATTGTAGTGTGGTTTCTAGGGGTGCTGAGAAAACTGGAAATGAATCTGGGCAAAATGAATGGGTAATTGAGAGGTGTCTTGTCCAAGCAGGCAGCAAGGGTTGTGTTTCAGTCCTTCTCTCTGTTTATCTATGTTGTTTCCTGCTTGAGAGAGAGCGAGAATCCTATGTACTGCTATTGCAGAAGGCAACAGAAAGGGGTGGTGTAATTCAGCAAGATGTATTCAGGCTTTTCTGTTTTTCCTGGTAGGGAAGTAGGGATTAAATTTACCTCAGAGCAATACCACAAGCATCAGTCAGACTTTGGCCAATTGGTGCCTTTGGATCATGCACATATCTTCCGCAGCAATTGGTGGACGGATAGGCTGTGAGATCATACAGATATGTTCCAAGAAAGCAACAGGATATTAGCTTGAGCACTTGGAAGGGGGGATGAGGAAGAGGAGCATATGGCCAAAAATAATATCTATAAATGTTCCTTGTGCTGCTATATAGACATAAGGCAGAAGCGGGTGAGCCAGCTTTTCTAGCAGTGGAGAAGGTTGGCATTGTGAACACGTCCTGAAGCATGATGGTATGAAGAAAATGAGGAAAGGGAAGATTAAGCTTAACAGAAAAGTAAGACGCAATGGCAGGCAGGTCATGTGGTGCTCAACCACAGGATCTTCCTGCTTCTGTTGCTCATGAAGAGGGACCATGTAGTGAGATCTCAGATTAATATTCTTGTGTAATATGAAGAGGGTTATAATCAGCCTCCTGATTAGGGAGAGGCTATTAATTACAAGATAGTGGGAATAAGGAAAGGCCCTGAAGAATGTAGCCAGGTGCTCACTATCCCTTAGTCATTTGCTTTTCCCTCTTTATTCCTCAGCTAGTCAGACAACTGAATAAGCATTCCTAATCCATTTTAGTGAAGTATAGGACAGGTTATTTTAAAGCATCTTCACCATACTGGGAGAAGGACGTTGGCTATGTTTTATGGGAGGGTTTTTTGTTTAGTTTGGTTTAAGCTAACCTTAAAGAGCCCCAGGAGGCGCCTGTGATTCCATTACCTCCCCTCAGCCAAGGGGAGGTAACGCAAACTTGCACAGCTTTTCAACAAGTGAAATCCATGCCCTGAGTCTCAGACAGGTACCAAAATGACTTCAAATATCTGCCTTTTAATCTTGTCACTTTTTGCATATGAGACAAGGGTAAGACAGGAAATGCATTGATACCTTAAATCTTAAAGGAAAAAAAAGAAAAAATATGTATTTTTTGGAACACCTAGTCCAGTCCAGCCCAGCCTTGCAGAGAGGCTTTTTTTTTCCTTTGCTTTCAAGCAAAGCAAGGAAATAGTTTCAAAAAGAAAATACTGTATAAATAATGTATGTGTCCTGAGGGGAAGGATCATATCAAAACTAGCACTGTAGCACTAAACTTTTGAAAGTGCAATATTTTAAAAAAACTCGTCAGAAAAGAGCATGAAATGAAAAAGCAGAGGGCACACGATAGATGCAAAATGGAGGCCTCTCAAGTGTACTCAAATGCAGATGCAGAAGGTGGCATTTTACAAAAGAGATTAAAAAAAAAAATTTAAAAAAAAATCCCAAACAGACAGGAAAAATCAGTGGGTAGGCAGGTATGGCTGAATGGCCAGGTTATAGTAGTTGTTGACTGCAGTAGTTGCTTAAACAGATGCCCCTTGTGGAAATGTTAATCCATTTGAAAGTTGGTGAGAAAAAGAAAACCTATAGCAGTCAAAGAAAAAAAAGCAATAATTAGATCACAGAAAGTAAGTAAAGACTGAGTAGCCAGAAGCAAATATAGCAGTGAATGGATTCAGCACCACAACCCCTTTATGGTCTGATTTTGCTTGGGGATGAAAGTTCTCAGAAAAAATACCTCTTCTGATTCTGAGTGTTTAAAAAATAACAACTAAAAAACCCTCTTAAGTCCCACAAACGAAAGGTGAATGCCAGTCCTTCTCTTCTTGTGCCTCATAACCAGAAGGTTGGGTCTGTGCAAAGTGTTACCCCAACTTTAAGGAAGGGGAAAAGACACGATCTACCTCACCAGTGCTATAAAATTGCAGGACGTGCCTGTGTCACTGTTTCCGTCACCCCTACTCCCCGTTGTACCCTGTTAGGTGGGGTCACGTGTACCTGTAACTGTGGTACGTCCCTACGGGCCAGCGTGTACTTCTCGTGACTTAAATTGGCTGGTAAATCAGCAGGGATGTTGCTTTTAAGTATGAAAAGATGATTCAAGAAACTGCTTATGATACCAGAAATGTTAGTATGTCAACAAAAAATGTAATAGAAAAAATACAATTATGTGATATATAGAGACATGTGGTTTCTGTAAAAGAAAATCGCATGTTCTTCTAGTAAGATGTTTTGAGCATGTCAGGAAATTATGGACTTAAGAATCAGTTGAAATTTATTTGGTCTTTAAAAAAGCCTTTGGCAAAGCTTCTCACTGAGAAGCTGCCAAATAAATTAAGCAATGTGATGTACTATGGCAAATTAGAAATTCACCAAGAGACAGTAAAACAAAGGGTAGGAAGGAATTAGCAATTTTTAAAGCATGACAAAAGGCTAACAGAGGGTTGTTCCATTAAAAAGAGTGGAATTGTGCGTATTTTAGCAAATGTGATCAGCACAAAATGATGACTGTGGCTAAGAGAATTGTAGACAATACAACCTTATGTGCATGAATCAAGATTAGGAAAGGCAAAGCTTGAAAAGGAATAAAGAGGCTGGCTGACAGACAAACAAGGGCGCAAATGAAGTTATTGTTGACAAATACAAGGTACTGCACCTTGGAAACAGAGTCTAATCATGCACCTAGCTGTCTGATATAATGAACTGTAACTACTCAGGGAAAGTATCTGAGTATCGTTGTAGACAGTTCAATGAAAACCTTCTCTTGGCATGAGCAGCAGTGGTTAAAAAGTACATTAGGTATTTCGATGTGTGTAGAATAAAACAGAAATAACACTGAAAATTTTACAACGCTATTATTAACATGGTATTCTGCCACTTATGATACTCACTTCTGGTCACTGCATCAAAAAGATGTATCAGAAATAGAAGGTATTTTAAAAGCTGGTAATGAAAATAATTAGCAGGTTGGCAAGAACTCCTTTGAAGAAAGAAGCTGAAAAGAATGAGACTGCCAGGTATAGAAAGGAGGTGTGATCAAAATAATGCCATGAGATAGAGAAGATAAATTGAACGGCTTCTGTTTTTCTTTCTTGTAATGTGAGAAAGAGGAGGCAGCAAGAGAAACTGAAAGAAACAGATTGAAAAAAAAATAAATTGACCAGTAGATAATTTGTACCCAAGTCCTCAAACTAGACCTAAAGTTTGTAAGGAATGTATAGCTACGTTGAAAGTTATTGCATACGTTGTATCAAGCACACACTGAAAAAACTACAGAGCAACTAAATATCATTTGAGACTGGGAAGACTGTAGGGTTAAAATAAAGATGATACAGGTACTTTGCACAGTCAAGGAGAATATCCATGCTTAAATGAAATAAACTCAGAAGGTAGGACTCTTAACTGTTTCTGACATAAGTCAAACAGTAGTTTTACGGGATTTTGAAAGAACTATTCTCTATGAGCAGGTTGTGCACTATAGTTTGTTGCAGCGTAATTCAGAGAGATCCAAATCTGGCAGCAGCTGGGCTCAGAGTGGGATTTTGGAGAAAACCTGTCAGCTGCGCTCTTGTCTCCTCCCACCTGTGGTTCTTGGAGCAACAGCCTAGTTGAGTCTAAAGAGGACATCTGATGGTTTGGGTAGCATTAGCACAGCGTAAGAGCCGTTCCCCGTCTCGTGGAGGGAGAAGGCAGCTTTTTGGACTGTAACATTGCATGACCTGGATCTCCCCTGTGGCTTTCTGTGTAGCTCTACAGGGTTTTTTGTTTCTTACTCTGCAGCAAGTAGTCGCTGCCTTGAGCTTTCTCTACGAATAGCACAGAATGGCAATTCTTGACTCTTTTAGCTGCTGTCGAATGAGAAAATAAGGGATAGTTTTGCCTTTAGAAGGGCTTTAATTCTTAGCTTCTATTTCTAATAGTGTTAAATTTTATGGGTTTTTTTGAGAATTAAAAAAAAGTAAAGTCTTATGGTGGGACTGGACCCTGGACGTTGGGAGCTAAATATTTGGCTTGATGTTGTTTCATGTGGGGTTTTTTTGTAGATCTAAAATTCTTCCCTTCAAAATGCTAAATATTTGGGTTTGCATTCTGTCATTCTTTGCCTGCAAGTTATAAACATTACTTTATGAGAAATCCATTGGTGATGCTGCTATTGTCTTTGAGCAGGAGAAAATTCTAAATCAGATTAATCAGTCCCCCCTATTCTCATTCGTTCTTAAAAGATATTGCAGGGGTGGCATGCCATGCTCCTGGGAAGAGAAGGTGGGCTCCCACACACTTTGCCACCCAACTGCAGCAGTGACAGCCTTCAGAAGGCATCGTATTGATGATTGTGATAAGGGGCCTCTAGAAGAAGTGGTTAAATGTGTAGGCAGGGAAATGTTGATTGAAGGAGATCCTGGAGAGAAACCCTGGCACACAGAATCTCAGTGGGTGTAAGAGATAAAGTTGCCATGGTGAGAGTGCTTGCTACCATTAGTACATCTCGGTGCTCTTCCTGAAGAAGAGTGCTTACACACTGCTCTGCTCACAGACTATCCTGTTTCCAGTAGGGTATACAGCCAATCTGGTTGGCATTTCTGTTGTAACCTGCTAATATTTAGAACTTACTGTGCTGTTATTCTTCTGCAAGGTTGTTGCTTTAAAACTGTCTTAGGTTAGCATTAGCTTCTAATTTTTTTTTGTTGTCAGGTGCAATTTTAAGATTTGAATGTGAATGTCATGTTTATATGATACTGAGAATGTCATTCTGTAAAGTGGCTGGCCAAGAGAAATTCTCTCTTGCTATCTGTTTGTTTAGTACCTAATCTCTGGAGCCCTTGAAGAACTACTGAATGAAAAGTTATGCAGCACTGATGGAATGTGTCTTCACTGAATGTAAAAAAGGGCTAAAAGAGGGATGTCTCCCAGCATCATGTTTTAGCAGACCTGAATTCTGGTCCTGTGTATGTAGAGCTGGGAATGCTGGATATAATCTTCTGACTGAATTCCTCTTAGAAAATGAATCGGGCCCAATCTACAACCCCCTCTACTCTGCCCGGGTGAGGCCACATCTGGAGTACTGTGTCCAATTCTGGGCTCCCCAGTTCAAGAAAGACAAGGAACTACTGGAAAGAGTCCAGTGAAGGGCTATGAAGATGATGGAGGGACTGGAGTATCTCTCTTATGAGGAAAGGCTGACAGACCTGGGTCTGTTTAGCCTGGAGAAGAGAACACTGAGAGGGGACCTCATCAATGCTTATAAATACCTAAAGGGCGGGTGTCAAGAGGATGGGTGGTGCCCAGTGACAGGACAAGGGGCAACAGGCACAAACTGGAACACAGGAAATTCTGTCTGAACATAAGAAAAACTTCTTTACTTTGAGGGTGGCAGAGCCCTGGCACAGGCTGCCCAGAGAGGTGGTGGAGTCTCCTTCTCTTGAGATATTCAAAACTCTCCTGGACACGTTCCTGTGCAACCTGCTCTAAGGTGACCTTGTCTGGCAGGGGGGCTGGACTAGATGATCTCCAGAGGTCCCTTCCAACCCCTGCCATTCTGTGATTCTGTGAAACTCCAACCTGAATTTTGACAGAGCTGTTTTGGAAAATGCTAGTGTTACCCCAGAGCTCTGCGGCATCTGCACCAGGACTCTTGGGATCTAGATCGCAGCTCTGCAGGAAACTGGAAAGTGCTTGAAAGCCTTAGTTAAAGCTAGATTTTCCAGGCTTCCTGGTGTAGAGCTGAGCTTTGAGTAGAGCTGGAGCTCTCAGGGCTTTTGGACTCGCAGGCTACAGCAGCGAGCCTTGAATCCCTGGCACAGCTGGCTGCTTCTGAGACAAACCCAGGGAGCGGGGAGTAGAGTGCCACTCAGTAGGGTAGGGGAATCACACCTCGTTTGCCAAGAGTTCATCAAACCACTCCATGTTTCAGGTGAAATATTTTGCATTCAACAAATTGCCATTTTCCAACAAAAATCTGTCTCACTGAAATGTTTCCAACCAACTCAAGTCACAACTGAAAATGAACGTGTGGAGCTCAGTCTGGTGCCAGTTTGTCCTGATCACATGTTCATCAATTAGTAAGGAAAAAATGTATGTATTTGCCAGTCTGTCTGCAGGGAGTAGCCTGGAATGCTACTGTCAGGATTTAAAATCCATTTCTGAAGCTATAGGGAAGAAAACTTTCAATATACCTGCCACTATTATGCTGGGCTCAATTATTCCTTCCATTTCATGATTACTGTGTTAATCAAGAATAATTATATGCATACAGATTGTATAATTATATATGTATAATTATATGTATATAGATTGTATTAATGAGTGTGGCTGTTCAAATAATATATAAACCATTACATACGGATGAATGGATAGAGTTCTCTTTAAAAGGTAATCAGGTTTGGGCCTGAGAATACCAGGCATTGTAGTCGTACTGGAGCATGCAGTCTCTATGAGAAAGAGCCTGCAGTCAAAATATGAGGACAGTAAGATTAACTGTGATCATTAATTGACTGATAAAATAGAATAAATGGCAAACACCATCTCTCATGTTTGTATTTTATCATAACAGAGCTGTTTATTTTCTGGTAGAATTGATTTACAACAAACTGCTTCAGTAGCGCCTTGGTATTGCCAGGTGCTGTGTTTTTACTCTAGTGATACATGAATCGATGATGGACGTTGTTATGCAGGTTGGTGTTTTGTTGGGTTGCTCTGGACAATTGTTATTTATGAGGTTGCACAGAATGATCATCCTTAACATGTAATAGATAGGGGTTGGTTTATTTGTTTGTTTTTTAATCAAGAAAGCTACTGCTTATAGCTTGGAAGTCTCTTCATGCACTGACAGGTCATCAGGGTCCAGTTGTAAGGACTGTTTGATCCAAAGCAGACTTTGTCATTTCCATGCTGCAGAAACAGATGTTCCTGATTTTTTTTTTTTTTAACTTGAGTCTGATGTTGATGTTCTTTGACTTATGTGTGAAAGAATCCTACTGTTCTTTGCGTCTGACCTCTTTCCAAGTGCTGGGAATGAATTCACTCACTAGTTAACTTTTCTTTTTTTAAAAAATGGTGTGAGTAGTGTAGAGTTGAGATTTCTATAATGCTAGTAAACTGTAGTAAACTGTTTTGCTTAATACATGCTTTTATCTTTCACCTCTTGATCCAGGTTCATCAGCACCAAGACAGGGGCGAGACCTTTCAATGCCAGCTATGCCCTTTTACCTCCTCCCGCCACTTCAGCCTGAAACTCCATATGCGTTGCCATCAACATTTCCTCAGGACAGAATCCAAAGTGAAGGAGGAAATACCAGAAACTGAGGTGAAGGGGTCACCACAGCTAAATAGTGACTCCTGCCCGGGACCACAGAGGGAAGGAGGTGGACCTGACCTTACGGGATCAGCATCTGTATCTAAAACACCTGATGTGGCTGGGCAGCCTAGTGGAGGTATTCCACCTTTACTAGTGAAAGAAGAGCCCAAAGATGACAATGGCATCTCAGCTGCACCTTTTACTCTTAGCACTGTTGACAGAGCCCCCAACAACACAAAGCTGAAAGACTCCTCTGACTTTGTGGCCAATACAGCATCAGCGCTATTCAGCCAAGACATCTCTGTCAAGATGGCATCAGATTTTCTTATGAAGCTGTCAGGTAATTGAGCAGCAAGCGGCAGCATCAGCTGCTCCTTTATGGGCTAAGAAACACTTTGCCTTGGGTTTTCTAGGTCATGGAATTGCAGGGAGAAAAACACTGTAACTTCTTAACTTATAATTTGTTCCTTTTGATAAGGAGAGCGTGTGATGGATGGAAGAGGGGAAATGGTGAGAGGAGAGAGGGATTTTGCTGTTTAATTAATGAGATTGGGAGTGAGACTTTTTATCTAGACGTTCATGTTCATTGACAATTACCTTGGCATATCTCATTTGGTGCGTTTTTCAGGCACGCTGAATACCTGTAGCTCTGGTTTGAAATCACTGAGGATCACAAGTGCCCAGCATTTTACAAAATTCATCTCTTAAGTTCTCTGCCTTTGCCTATCTGTTAAATAGGACCAATAAAGTATTGGTCACCTTCCTTTCAGAGTAATATTTGAGGTCTAACTAGTAAATACATGTGAAGCGTGAATGTTACTGCATTTCTTGATTATTAACAATTAAAAAAGGTAGTCCTAGAGATCATGAACAGCTTTTCAATTTTTTTTACTACTTTAATTGAAATCCATATCTGATGGGTGTGTTTCCACATGCAAAGCATATGTTTCTTGTGTTTTCTTTCACTGTCAGATTGTTGCTGTAAGAATGATACTCATATGTGAGACTCTGAAGTGGAGGATGTGTTTAGGATGAATCTATTATATTTCATGTGCTCTTTTATTGATTTGACCAAATACTTCAGAATTGTGGACATGCTGGAGGGGTATTCTATACTAAATCTTTTCAAAATCAGCCTTTAATTTTTAAAGAGAAAGAAGTCAGGAAAAATGTCACTGAAGAAACTTCTGTTTTGCAAGGAGGTGGCAGTCCCTATGGGAAGTTTTAGACTTTGGAAATAGAGGATAACCTTTTCAATAGAGAATAATTGGTCACCTTTTTCCTTTAAATGTAATATAAGTTGTATTTTAGCAAATTTTATTGTCGGGTAAACTAAGGAAGTAGCTCTGTCCTACTGCCATTGCCTTGATGAAACCACTATCATTTATTTTGGAAAGGCTTGCTGTCCTCATCTGCACAGACCTTTATACCTCTGGGATTGCAATTCTGTGGGGAATCGAGTAGAATGGGTAAACATAAGAAATAAAGCCTGAGGCTTCATGGAGCCAACCAGGAAAATGGAAAAGAGCTGAGGACAAGCAGGAGGTGAAATGGGCTGTCGTAAATGGTTTGCTGTGTGGATTGGAAGCTACAGAAACCTCCCCTTTAAAAAAAAACAAAACAAAACCAAACAACAACTGTTGATATAATTTATTATTATGAATAATAAAATATCAGCGAGGATGTTTCTGTTTTGGTTTGCTTGTACATTTTTTTTAGTTGAGTTTTGAATTTGGACTCTATATGAAATCCATTTTCTTATGTTGTCTGACAGTCATCCCATATACGTTGTTGTTCCAATGTCTATCTTAAATTTGGGTTGCGGTGCTCTAAGTGGCTCTACACATCAGCTGTACTGACCAGTGGATGGTTGTGCTTATGATGGCTGCATGTAGCAAGAATGAGAGCAGAAAGGAGAAGGGGGAAAGACCTGAAAGCTGAGAAAACATAGAATGTTTTGATGTGTTTTTTTTCATGTAGCAGTTGATAGGGAGCTGTTTACAGTTTGGCAGACAGTCATGTTTTCAATGTCTGATCTATTGGCATCAGAAAAAGGATACAAATGTACATTATTCATGCAAAAGGCCTATGCAGTTATTTTATGGTGACTTACTGAAGGTCTTGAAACCTGACTTGTATGCACTGTTACCTAGCAACATGTTATAAAGTCACTGGGGGAGTGAGATGTATCTGCAATTTTGTATGTGTGCATATTTGGATTAAAATGTACTGCCAGTCACCAAGTTTATTACACCAGAAGAGCAATGTTAAAAGGAAAGGAATTTCTTTTCTCCTGAGATTTATATTGTGTTATATACATTTAGCTCATGCTTTCCTCCATACAGTGTGCACAAATGTAGAGCAGAAGTAATTCTTTTAGCAAGTTGGCTAAGTATGAGCTGCATTTTTTTGACTGCTTGCTGCGCTGAACCAAGTTCCTTTGAGTGATTTCTTTATTACGACACTCTCGTTAGGCCCATCAGAACTTCAATTATTGGCCTTACCTTTTCAATGATATAAATCTTTTGACATCTCAAATTGTATATGCCAGTTGTAACAGCCAACACAGATTTGTCGAGACCAAATTATGTCAAAACAATCTAATTTTCTTCTCTGACAGGCCTTGTGGCTAAGAAAGAAGCAGTAGATAGATATATAGACTTTTAGAATTTGGCATTTATTCTTATTGAATATTGATGGTTTAAATGAACACTTATTTTTGCTTGCCAATGTTTATTGCTCCTCTTCTTGGTTGGTGTCGGTTTGTATGTGCCTAGTTTCATAGGAGACCTCAGGGCCTGTTGGTTTTAATTTCTGGGCAGTTTCAGCCTCTTCTTTTTCCAACCGCGTGACTCAGAGGAGTGCTTGTCTCCCTCCAGACCTAAGAGTTACAGTTTCCAGAAGTTTAACTGGTGTGCCTAGGGTGAAAGATGGTACAAAGTTGGTGCTTATTAACTATTATGAATTTTTAAATCGAGTCTTAATAGGCATGTATATAATCCTGGCTCTCAGTATTATTTCTGATTGTGCGATGCAGTACCTTTCTAGTCTAGCTGAAGTGGATATCAGATGGTTGGAAAACAGTACATTGAAAGTAGTTCACAGTGAAAAGAGATCTGTAAAAAATGTGCAGCTGTTCAATATAAACAGTTGCACAAATGCAAAACCAGGAACAACTAGCTAGGTAACAGTTCTGTGGGAAAGGAACAGGAGTTAACAACATCATACTGGTGCTAAAAAGGCCGTCATTGTACTGGGATGTACACAGAGAGAAATAGCCTCAAAGAAGGGGAAACAGTCCTGCTCTTCTCAGTCTTGCTGATGTCCAGGGTTATGGCACTATAGTTTATGAAGACTGCAGACAGTTGGAAAGACTTCAAAGGAGAGCAGCAGAAATGACTGGAGGTTTAGAAAACATGTCTAGTGATGGATAAAAGGGAGTGAGGTTGTGAAGCCTATAGAGAAGACTAAGAAGAGTCATTAATAAGGCTTCAATTAATTAAAAAGTTTTTGTGGGGAGAAGAAAATAATCTGTTGGTCATTCATTGTAATTAGGACAAAAAACAATAGGTTTATATTGTTGTGGGGTTTAAGTTGGCAGGCAAATCTTTCAAAAAGTTGAGGTAGGTAAACCTCTGTGATAGCTTGGCTGGAGACATTGTGGCATCTCTGCCACTGCAGAATTTTAAAAACAGGTTAGATAACTACCTGTCAGATATGGTTGATCACATATTAGGCAGTAGGATGGACTAGATCTGTGTATCTTGGTCAGCGAAATATAGGACATCTGAAGCAGTTGCAAGACATTTCAGCTGAACAAAAGCAAACAGCAAGCTGCAGGGAAGCAAAGTGGAGAAAAAACTTACAGACGTTCAAAGTTAGACCTCATTTCGAGTGGGCCAGAAATGAACTGTGATGACAAACTGAAGGAGGGTAGTTTTAGATTAGATATTAGGAAGAAATTTTTCACTGTGATGGTGGTGAGGCACTGGAACAGGTTGCCCAGAGAAGCTGTGGATGCCCCATCCCTGGAGGTGTTCAAGGCCAGGCTGGATGGGGCTTTGAGCAGCCTGGTCTAGTGGGAGGTGTCCCTGCCCAGGGCAGGGGGGTTGGAACTAGATAATCTTTAAGGTCCCTTCCAACCCGAACCATTGTGATTCTATGACACTGCTCAAAATGGCCTCTGAATTTTTTTCTGAAAGACTTAGGAGAGCTTTAGACTTACAGAGATAGATTTAAAGAAAATACTGGTGTGGGTGACCTTTTTGAGATCTCGTCAGCCCTAATTCTGTGCCATTGCTTGCCAGAAACATTTTTAGTTACATGTGTTATGACATTAGGCATAACAAAAATCACCAAATGTAAATCTAAAAATAAGAACAAATCTTGAAATTTTTTCCAGATTCCATTCTCTAGGTCCTAGTTTAGGGTAGGAGATGCTTTTAAATTCACAAGAAATTTAAAAGAGTTCTCTGAAATTTTATTTAAATTTGGAAAGGATTATTGTTTGTAAAGACAACTAGCAGATGAGTCTTAACATATAAGCTGAAGAATATTTAAGCATGGGCATGCTTTTAGCTTCAAATGTTCCCCGTCTCATTTCAGTAGGACTGCTTGTATGCTTGAAGTTGCCCAACTACTTTGCTGGATCACTGTTTTGCCAGAATGTTTTCTTCCCCTAGTCCGTTAATTCCACATTGAAACTTTGTAACTGCATTCATATCTTAATTTGCGGTGTATTTTCTTTTCCTGTTTCAAAGGTTTCAGCAGCAGACATTATACAACACATCCCTCTAAATACTTTTGTCCTTCTACCCACTTCTAAGGCTTGTTGTCTTTTGTAATAAAAACCGGCTTTCACAGTGATCCAAATTACAATGGCCAATGTACTCTAGTGAAGTTATTACTATGCCTATGTTATATGCTGCAGTTACTTTTCATAACACTCAAAAATAAATGAATCCCATCAAAATGAATGGGATTCTTGCTCTATTGATCTCAAAGGAATTCTGTGTGGAAACAGTAATTGTGAAGCATACTTCATTGCTGGCCTCTCTCCCCCACCTCTCTGTGTTCACCAAGTGCATTAATCTAGAAAGCATGTCTCTTCATCTTGTGGCGGTGTATATTATCAAGTGTGCCCTGCTTCTGCAGTTCTTTTTATGTTCCCCAAGTTACTCGCGTGGAAAAACTTTAAAATAGAGAGGAGGAAGGAGAGAGAACATGCTGAGGGTCTGGGGCTGGCCATGTTAAACAAATGAGAAACTATGTTTTCTCCCAGTTTAAGTCATACCTGCTGTCACCATCGTGTGAGGAGTCAGATATTTATTTTGGAAAACAATGCCATCATGGGATTTTGGTGACTGTCCAAAGCACTTGGACTTTGCATTCATGTTTTATTAGCTGACTCCATTAATGGAATAATGAAATAGGAAATCACCAGACAGCTACATACAAAATATTAATTGATAAGCTAAGTAATCACTTAGATTTTTTGTTCTGTTTGGGTCTTGAAAATTACAGCATTCCTTAAAGGTAACACAGGTAATTTGAAACGTTTTAGCATTTGCCATTGACAGTACTGAACTGACTGCCTTGAACTCTTCAAACAGCTATTTTTAATAAAATAAAAGCATGTCCAATTAAATTGTCATAATTGATGTATTTGTGTAGCAAGTTCCAAAGAAAAGACCATGCTGCCTATATTTAGGATTTGTAGTTTATGCCAGAATGTAAAATTTCAATTAGAATATGTAAGCACACAGGACTGGCAATTATGGAGCCACATCCTTAATTTAAAAATACTGTGAATTCCATAATGCTGCTGTCAGTGTAAATACCCCTGATGTCATCAAGCTCTCTCTTTGAAGTGTCTCTCCAGATTCACATTTTCATAATTTCCATATAGACCTTTAATTTAAAATAAAACCAAAAAAGGGCGATAGCATGGCTAATTAAAACTTGGGCAAATAAAAGCCTGTATTAATCTTTGCCATTGATATATCACCACCCTTATAATCTCTTTTCAGCAATTGCTAGTCTTACATCCACAATTTCCTGACATCCTTAAAATCATACCCATCATGTTTTACACCTTGAAGAAATATGTAGAATTTAGCAAGATAAAGCAGTGTAGGCTCTGTTCTAATCCAGTCATTTAAAATGCAGTATAACAAACTGCTTTTTTGTGAACTCAGCCCAATATAACTTAAAAGAAGACATGAATATAATTCTGGACCAGCTCTGTGCTTATAATGGGGTTTTAATATCTACACAAACTCTTATACTTGGAGTATAGACTAGACTGATGGCTCTTTTTGCTTCCCTGATTACACCGTTATTCTGGGCAGAAGTCCTAGCTCATGAGCCTTACTGTCACATCTGTCCAAAAAGGGAATTGAAGACATTGTTAGTTCAATCATCTCTGATTGTTTGGTTTGGTTTTTGTTTTCTTAAACCAATACAAAAGTCTGTCTGGTGGTGTTTCTCTCCTTCTCTGTTTCTGTTCCTTTGTAGAGAGAAGAAATTTTCATACTGCAAACAATTCTTTCCTATCAGCACCAAATTTCCCTTTGCTCCTTCACTCTCCTTCCTCTCTTTTCTCCAGCTTTCCCCGAATTCTACCTATTCTGCTGTTGTTTTGATTTTTACCCGGAAAGGAGAAGGTAGTCTTGGCAGATATTACGACCTTGTTTAGCAGGTGGGACCTTGGCTGTATAGCAGACATCTTGGGGCATGGTGGGATGTGTGGTCCTATAGGTCCCATAGCAATTTGTCTAATTCCTCCATTCCACTTGGACTAGAACACTGTGAAATTTTGAGGGACAGTAGCAGGACTGATCATTCTCCAGTGCTGTGTCTCATTTTGCTTGACTACAGCTCCTTAAATGCAAAGCAGCTTTAGAGAGGATCGGGATAGTTAGCTGGCCTTTTCTTAACCTCTGCTTACACATTTTTAACATACTGAAGCAAGATGGTTTGGAAGACCTAATGTTTTAAGTGGTCTCTAGGAGCCCAGAGATGGCAAGTCTTCGCATTATCATCCTTCTCATGATTGTCTATTCTGACGTTCCGCTGCTTTGATAAAAAAGAAATGTTTTAATGCTGAGCACCCTTGAGTCACAAGTAGCTTTTTCATTGATAGTTCCCGTCCTCTTCCTTGGAGTCCTATAGGTTAGTTCATTTGGCTGAGGGCAGAGTAGAGGGCTCTGAAAATGAGATGTAATTGAGTTAGCACTCCCAGGAGGGTTAAGTAACATGAGGTGCTCTGGGACAGATGATTACTCCAGGGCAGAAGACACTAAAAAGAAATGAGAGACCACCTAGACTGTCCTGCCAGAAGAACAGTATTTCTCCTTTTGGGATACTTACAGTGTAGACACCCTTTACATCTAATAAGTTGAACATAATTTATCAGCCCAATTAGATTTTAGTCTGGAGATTCTCCAACAGGTTCCAATTGCATAGATTTTTCTTGCAAAGCAATTATCTCACCGGTGGCGTCTTTCTGCAGTGTTTGTACCCCTTACTCAGTTCTTGAATGTCATCAAATACAAGCAATAGTCTCCGTGCAGAATGCCAACACATACCTGCACATTTCAATTACTACTCCAAAAAAAGTAGAAGACTTAAGTCATACCATTTATTGAGCATAGCTGCCTTCAGGATAATGATGTCCAGTGTCGGGGAAATGTGTCTTCCAAATACTGCGGAACTGATCTGTCAAAAGTCCTTCGTTTGTTTTAACCACTGCAGCTCACAACTAACCAGCTGGAGTGGAAGGCTTCCTGTGTCATTCAGATGCTCTAGCTCCAGTAAGACCTGGATAAAACACTCTCCTTTCTTCCTTAGGTATAAGTCATGCCATAGTTCTCTTGCCATGGTGGCTCTGAGGAGAATCACAGGAGATTTTCTTGCAAGATCTCAAGGAGACCAGTTCAATTTGCAGTGCTTTTTGGAATGTGGCCTCACTTTCCCCTTTTCCTTCAGCCGTGACTGGCCTGGTCTCTCTCATCTTTGTAGCTGTAGTAAGGCATCACTTGTAAAATAATATGGTGGTGCAGTGGTGTTCTGTGGTGTTTTCATCACAGTTCTTGTCAACCCAGACTCTGTAGATCCTTTTTCTCATGGCTGCTTTTGTGGCAGCGTTTTTGTTGTGGATTCTTTTTTCTTTTTCATGTCCTTTGCTCAGACAGATGGAACGGTGACCAACTCCTTGCTGATTGTGACTTGTAACATTGAGTTTGGCTTGAAGTAATCAGTCCATTTTTCTTCTTTCAATTATAAACATTTTGAGCATTTAGAAATCCCCATAAGTGGACTGATGCAGTTAGCAGCTTCTATCAGAGTGTTTCAGATTAGTGGCAGATGCCCAAAGCTTTTCTTGTGGCCTTTGGCAGTTTGAGGAAAGTGTTATAATTTTCATCATCTACTTTTGCCAAATGGATCAAATGATTCCAGTTTCCAGGAAGATAAAAATCAGCAGTCTGGAATCTTCTTTGATCTGGTTTCTTTTTTTTTTTTTTTTCTGGATATGGAATGGAATGGAAGAAATGGAGAATTATCTACTCTGCTTGAAAGACTGCTGTCTGTTGGTTGCATTTGCTGGGTGGCTTTTTTTTTTCTTGCTCTGTATTTCAAAATTAAATTGCTGGGTGTTTTGGATTCAGTCTGCAGGCAACACATCCTTTAGTCCATTCTCATTGCAGTTCAGAATGAGTATGAATATAAGTTAAATATGAATTAAGTATATGTATGTGTATCTATTTTTGTACGTAGATAGAAGATGTTATTCCGTCTAGGGAGTAATAATTTTGTAGCTCAAATATACTTTAATAGACTTCAACATTGTCTTTTTAATCCTTGTCTAGTTCTAATTTTTAGAAGATTCCTCAGTCACACAGTTTTTTAAAAACTGGTCTCAGTCAACTTTTACTTCCCTTATTTGCAGGTTTTTTTTTTCTTACATCTGTTTATTATTCTCCCTAATATGATTAGTGGATGCATCATAGTTGCTTTTTCCCATGTGTTAGCAATTTTGCCCATAATTGTGGTGAATCGAAGATGGGACAGAGGCAAGAGTGGTGGGGATTTTTGTTGGTTTGGGGGTGCCTTGTGTTTTGGTTTTGGGGTGCTTTGTGTTTTGGTTTTGTGTTAGTTTTTTTCTGTCTAGTTTTAATGTATGGATCTGATAGACTGGACAACTTCCCCCTTTTTTTATTTGTCCTTCTATTTAGGCTTCATTTACATTGGAATCTGCTTTAGTACATTTCAAGAAAGAGTAAAAGCCCCATTAATTGAAGCAATTCAGTTGAAAGCAACCCAACAGTTGTCTGATTTTATTTGTCTTTGTTTTCTAGGGGAAGAAAAATAAGGTAAATAACTCTTCTATTTTTGTGATTTGTCTACAATTAAAATGTTTGATTTTTGGAAAGTGTGGTCGGTTCAAGGAATGTCGGTTAATTAAAGAAATATAACCCTGCTTCTTTCCTAATTTATTAATTCTACTTCTGTCCAAAGCCAAGCAGCTAGAATAGGCAGAACCAGCAACACAGGTAAGAACAATAGAGAGTTTCGTTTTCCCTTCCTGTAATACTGCCAAGTGGGCCATGTTTTATATTCCTCATTGGTGATGTCTTTTAGACACACAGGGACAAACTGAGTATACAGATCTCATGAAGTGCTTATTTAGATTATGGCTAATGTTGTGCTGGTAGACTTGTTGTCGGCATAATTTTAGCATTGTTAGCCCAAATGGTGGCTCAGAAGTGTGAGGGAGCAGTGGCTTATAGCAGCGTGTGCTGTCGCAGTAGGAGAGATGATGTGTGTGGAAGGGAGAAAAGGGGAAAGTGAGACATGGGAAAGGAGGGAATCTTGAAGGATGCCCTGTTCAAGTCATTCTGGGTGTGTCACTATCATGAAACTATGTAAACTCAGATGTGACCTACACCTATAGGTGTGACCTTTTTGGTTCTCTGAGCTATTAGAACTTGGCATCATCTTAGTAGAGTTTGAGAATACCGTGGGATGAAAAGAACAGAGGTACCTCTTGTTACTACCATTGGTTTGGGTCAAATTGGCTGCTGAGTTTTGGTGTGGTAATAAGAGGGTTTAATAAATGCTAATTTCTTCCAAAATCACCCCCTTTGATCCTCCTTCTTGTGGCAAGGAAATCCATAAGGCATCTGCCACTGCATACTGTAGCACCTGACTGAAAAAAATCCCAGTTTAAGGCTGTGATATTATATGAATTCTGTTTCAGTGATTCTACTTGTGTATGGATGTTTTTACATGGCTCTTAACCTGCCTTATAATGGACCATGCTATATGGTTGCAAACTCACACTGATCTATGTATGAGAGTTTAATATCACCTCTGTATTTTAAATGGTAAAAGCGTATGGTGACCTGGTCTATAGTGCTTCCTCTACCTTGTCTGTTTTCTGCCCTGGTTCATGGGTAGATACGTAGCTGGCTTCACAGGTTAATGATTGTTCTCAGTGGGTCATCGTTACCTCTTCACTCAGACTCATGTTTCCTTTATTTTCTGGGACAGTTGGAATTAATACCTTGTTGAAATGAATAAATTCAAAAGATTTTTTCCTCCAGGTTCTCTGAAAGTTCAGGCAGAATGCTCTCTATCCATTGCACTCAGCTCCTGGTGGAGGTATTTTTCATATCAGTAGCAGCTAGAGTGGCATGTTTTAAAAGAGAAGAAATAGGCCCTTTTTTTTTTTTTTTTTGGTGACCATTCATCACCCCAGGTCAAATCCCAGAATAGACTGAGCTGGACAGATTTGCTGAGAGACAGGCTGAGAGAGTTGGGGTTGTTCGACCTGGAGAAGAGAAGACTCCGGGGAGACCTTATAGCGGCCTTCCAGTACCTAAAAGGGGCCTACAGGAAAGATGGGGAGGGACTCTTTATCAGGGAGTGGAGCGATAGGACAAGGGGTAATGGCTTCAGACTGAAAGAAGGGGATTAGACCTTGGGAAGAAATTCATTACTGTGAGGGTGGTGAGCCACTGGAGGCCTAGAGAAGTTGTGGAAGCCCCATCCCTGGAGGTGTTCAAGGCCAGGCTGGATGGGGCTTTGAGCAGCCTGGTCTAGTGGGAGGTGTCCCTGCCCATGGCAGGGGGTTGGAACTAGGTGATCTTTAAGGTCCCTTCCAACCCAAACTATTTTATGATTCTATGAGATGTGGGCCTGGATAAAGAAGATAGATGGATTTTTTTATTTACTTTTTTTTATAAGTACCTTGGTAAGGTTAAGATTGGTTTCAGTGCCTTAACCTGTATTTTGGTGAATTAAAACGTGCTTTAATGTTTCATGTTTCTGCTTTTGCTCCCCTCCCCTTTTTTTTTTAAGGAAAAAATAATTCTTAATATGGGTAAAAGTACTTATAGGTCATATTAAAAATTACATATATTAGTTAATTTAATTTCTGAAGTAGTGAATAGCACCAGTGTGTACGTACATGCTGCTTATGTGTACACTGTTTAGACCACTTGCTTTAATCTTGTTCTTTGGTAATGGCTTGCCAACCAATAAGAAAGGAGAAAAATCAAACAACTCCAGAATATAAACTGTTGTGTTGCAGGGTAATGTAGTAGCTGATTAAAAAAAAAAAAAAAAAACACAAAAACAACAAAACAAAAAACACACACACACAAAAAAACCCCCACACAATAAAAACCCAAAAAACCCAAACCACCACCAAAAGACACACCACAAATAAAACAGAAAAATGGACTGTGTTGAAATGAACAAAGCTCAAAGTACTAAGCAGAAGTGTCTGTTTGTGATAATGATGGCAATTATACCCCATATTTGAGGGTTGAGATCTCTGGGAGATGGTGAGCGCTTCACAGTCAGATGCAGGAATTCAGATTCTCTAGGAGTCAGTTTTTGGGGGAACTGCTGAGAAGGAGAGTACCTGAGGAAATAAGCCAGGAAAATGAGGAGCCAGAGAGTAGGCAAGGAACAGTGAAGTGGGGGAGAAAGTAGACCAAGGGCTTAAGCAGGTGAATGCTGCCAGTAATGGGTTTGTAAAACAAACAGCTTTCTGCAGCAGGCAGTGCATGTTGGCTTCTAATGCCTTGCCATAGCCTGTGAAAGGGGTGGTGGGGTACATCCTTCTTACACGGTCCGAGTAAGATTTGACAGAGCTCATCTGCTGTGTCGGGCAGATGAGCTGGTGGGCAGGGGATTGTCATGTGGAAAGAGGAAAATATGTAGGAGAGGTAATGAGGTAAATGGAGAGAGAGCCTAGAAAGGTAACAAAAAGGGGGTGATGCTCTATCTTTCATACTTGTGGAGACAGAGGTTTAGAGAGGTGAGAACGATGTGAACTCATCAAAGTTTGTGGCACTGAACAAGTCATCTGCTGTGTGTTACTGGGAAGTTAAACTGAAATTTTGAACAAGAAAAAGCCACTAAGAGACAGGGGAGTAAGTATCTCTTAATGGTCAAACATAAAGTATTATAAGAGCCGTTGAAAAACAGTGCAACTTCTTTAGCCTTCTGTTTGTCCTGCAGTCTACCTGTGAATGGGTAAGGAAGTATTGTTTAAGAGGCATTCTTGGGTTTATCCCTTCAACCAAATGCAGTGCAAAGGATCTACTGCTGTCATGGGGTATTGGAAAGACTGTTCAAGAACGTCATTCAGCGTGTAGATTTTAAGCAGCCCCAAAGTCTGTGTATCCTTCTTGAGACTGTGCAGCTGCTTACATGGAGGATTTAAAATGATTGTTTTAAACTTGCTCTCTTTCTTTTTTTATGGATGTAGAACATGGAACAGTGCTCTAATAGAATCTTCCAGTGCAGAGCCGTCTTCTGAAAATCCCTCTGTTCTCTTTCTTAACAAATACTAACTTTTAGTACCTAAGAATTTGCTGTTCTTTTCCCTTTCACTCCTCTCTTAGGTTTCTTATCTTTCTACTCTTCATCTCTTCCCTCTTTTCCACACTCTAAGAACTCAATATGTAGTACCCATGGGCTTTGCCAAATTTGCCTTTATGTGAAATGATGTTTTAAACTTCCATCAAGTCTATAGAACACCGACAAACCAATGACATGGGGAATGTTTTTAGGAGGAGCAGTAAGAGAAGGATAGTTTCTTGAGCTCTGGTACATGCAGTTTTTGTGTTTCGGAACTGTCCTTTTCTACAGAAGATGCAGAAGTTTGTTTACCTCTTGAAGCATCTTTGACACGCTTGACATGTGTTTGACATGCTTGCTTCCAGTACCTGCTGTAGCATTTCTCAGGTTATGGTTTCTTCCTGTTACTAGCTGCTCTATGACTATATATTACATACCTCATTAAGCCTCACTTCTTTCCTTCTCTTGACAGCTGCAAATCAAAAAGAGCCATTGACTCCTAAATTTAAAGTGAAAGAGGAGCCTAAGGATGAAGAAGCTGCAAGTTCAGCCTTGCCTCAGTCCAGCTATGTGTTCAGCCAGGAATCCGAAGCTTCAGCTCCAAACATCCCTGAGGAGAAACTCAAGCCACAGGATGTGCAGGCAAATGTGATGAGGCAGGACATGTCAGTCAAGGCAGCATCTGAGCTCCTCATGAAGCTCTCAGGTAGTTATTTAATTTAATAATATCCAACTTAATTTTTTTTCGTGTATGCTAGGAGGGTTACCTTGCAGAAGGAATGTTTAGCTATAGTAGCAAGTGAAGAAACAATTGAAAAGGTCTGTCTACACAGGTTCATATACATCTCGGTTTGGTCTGTCACCATAGTATCTAATTATCAGTGCTCTGGTTTGCAGATTAATGACTGTGGGATAAGTGAAAAGAAATGATGCCTTAAAGCTTTTAGATATTGTCATTTTTAAAATGTACCAATTTATTCACACGTGTCACTTCATTAACATCTTAAGAATGTGTGTCCGTACTGAACCTGATATGGCCTTATAAATGATGACTTTTAAAGCCTTCTAGTTTTTGTAACAATATATTGAGCTCAAAATTATAAGATACACTGTTAAAAAAATAATGTAAACTGAGCTAGCTTTCTGCTGTTAGGGAGACCACTTGAACTTGCCTACATTGCTTAGTGATACGTCCTTCTGCCAGGCAAGTAGACAGTATGCATATGTGTACACACATGTACTCCTGCAGCTGGAGGGAGTCAAATAAAAATTTATGTTCTGCTAATCATGCTTTATCTAACTGTCAGAATCAAGGTTTAACTTTAAGGGAAAGTAAAAGGATTGAATTCTCCCTGCTGGCAACAGGTTAAGTGAATGATGAAAAGGCTTTGAACTTCTAATAGACTTCAACTTTTAAGACTGAGATGAGAAAGTCAGTCTGAGAGGCTGGGTTCTGTACTTCCGCACCTAAACTGGATCAGTTAGTTTTTAAGTCTTCTCCAAAACTGGACAAGAATTGTTTTTTTAAGTATGCCAAAGTCATGCAAGAGGTGCCAGTTTAAATGCTTACAAGTTTAGTAACTTCTGAGATCCCTGCCAAACCTATCTGAAATTATTTGGCTTGAATGGGTGCTGTCAATATTGAATTTGAGCTCAAATTTGTACCTGCAAGACTTTAACGGTCTAGGATCTCCCCCATAAATTCTAACATGTAATTAATTCACCCTCTTCATAGCTGCACACTTCAATTTGCAGAAGAATTTAAATGATTGATTTGCAAGCCTTCTGTGTTAATTGTCCAAGAAGTGCTTCCCAGGTACAAAAGTTGATCGGAGCAGAAGTTTCCCAATTTTTCACAGACTCCCAAATACTAAACATTTAGTTATTAATATAGTGCACTGTTGCTGCTGGTAACTGGTTTGATTATAGTGTTCTGGTAGCAGAACTTTACAGCCTAATGAATGTTAACCTGTGACTTTATTTTTCTTGCTGCATATAAATTTATATAACTATTTTCATAAAGAAAGAGCTCTGTAACTTAATGATTTCTCAAGTGCTTCAGAAACACTAGCATTCTTGATTGTGAATCTTGAATTCAGCACTAGCAGTCTATGTTTAAATAGTTTTGTTACGGACTGATATTTTAAAATGTTTGTGCCTTAAATATCTGTTTATATGAGTGAAATCTGGCACATATAAAATCTCGGTCAAGTCTTCAGTCACTTCTGTTGGGAACTCCTAGTCATTAGAGGTTGTAGTAAGAAATAAACTAGTTTACCATTTCTCTTCTGATCTCCTAGTGATTGAGCAGTTTTTGCTGATAGTGGTCTTTTTGGTTAATCCATAGATTGGAAGGTAAAGAATTACTCTAGGATTTACTCTGTCGGTATTGCTGCAGTTGGTATTCCTGAATCAGCCAGTGGGTGGGGTTATACCAAGTTTTCACATACACTTGTTTTCAACTTGCACTTTTCTGAATTACCGTTTAAGGCAGAAACTATACAGGAGGAAAACACTAAAATACAGTTTAATGTAGGACAAATATAAGAGGAATATCTAAGATCAATAGGACTTTAGTGTTTGTTTAACATTTACTTTATCTGGTGGAATACTCAGATCAATATTGACTTCCTAGCTTATGTTAGGCAATTCTGCACTGTGTTTTAGAACTTAAATAATTAATCCACTTCTTCAGAATAAAGCGAAAACAAGAACAAACTTCCTTCTTTTTCCTGCTACTGGAAGGAGGAAAAAAAAATATGGAAAGGAATGAGTATGTCTGGATGCTCTACTGTCTGTGGGAAATCTTCAGTCAAGTTGTCCTTATTAGATTTGATATAATATATAATTGGGTTTAAGTCAGCTGCTTCCAGAGTCTATACATTCTTGGTGAAGACTGAATGGATTACATCCTTGTCTTGTTATTTTCACTTTCTTCTGTGTAATACTGATTACCAAAACCTGCACTGCATACAAATTCAGCAAGGCATTTCCAACATAATAGTATTTTGCTGTCTGCATTCCTGAGGTATATTTTTCTGTTATCCCCTGAGCAATAATATTGCTGAGTGTTGCAGCCTCATGGGAGCCTTTTGGGATTTAGGCATGGACCTCGCTGTCTCCTTTCATGTGAAGGATACACTGGTTTATATTTTTCACTGGGAAATCTCTTTTCCCAAACAGAGATGCTGTGTTGCTAGCTCTTAGCTGAGCTTCTACAGTGTAGTGGAAGGCCTTTGCAGCTCTGGAGTCTAGTATGGGCTCGTGCATACTGCAAATCACCAGCCCTTATAGTGGAGGGACTCGTCCGCCACTCAGAAACTACTCTTAAGGTAGGGAAAGTTAGAAGAATACGCATATTTTACTGTAGTAGAACATTAACAGCACACTTACTAGTTATCATTGTAGAGGCAGATGTACAGAAACAAGAGAAAATCACATGCAGTGTCTATTTTAGTTCTACTACACAAGGCTCTCTCTTTTTTCATTAAGCTAAAAAGCTGTAAGGACACCTGCATGCTTCTAGCAGCACACAACCAGTGTTTAAGATCAGGCCTTTACCCTGGCTATTACTTTGGTGAAGGTGGACCTTATCTGGAGATGCTGTGCCCTTTCATATCAGTTTTTTCTCCATTGTGTTCCACTTGGATTCAGATCTTCTACTTCACAGTTCACAAACTTGATACCTAGTCACTTGATACCTACTCACCCTTCTTCCAAAGGATTATTCAAGCTAAGAAGGCTAATGTCACTTGGGCATGTCTAGGCAGAATGCATTTCCATCCATATAGTTACAACAGAAGTTCCTAACAACTGATCTGCTATTTAAAAATAAATGAAACGCCCATTTGGAAGAAATGGTCTATGGGGGTTAACAGGCAAAGTTCAAGCCTCAGTGCAGACTTTCAACCTACATTTTACGGAAGAACGTAAAATGACTACCATGATTTATACGAATGTACAAAGGTGAGCTGTAGATTCTGTCCACTACTAACTCTTGACTGAGACTAGATCCAATGGCAAGCAAACAGATTTGAGGAGACAGTGGAGTGGGGCAAATCGCTCTCATCCCGGTTTGGAAGGGTGCCATGCCTGCAAGATTTTAAATTCCTATTAAATGTTGCACAAAAGCACTTAGAAGAAATGGAACTAACGTATTTCAAATGCACCTGAACTGGTTTTCTACATTCTTACCAGTTCTCTTTCATGGAAAAGCTAATTTATTTCTCAAAATGTGTAATTAAGTGGTGCACCCAGTGATCCCTGGTTGGTTTTATACACTCAGTCTTGCAAATTGAAAGGTAGGTTTCAGAGGAGACTGAAATTTAAAATAAATGTTTACACTTACATGCTCATGTTTGAGTCTAAAACCTCATTTTCTGTTGAAATAGTCATGCTGCTAATATATTTTGGGCATGTATTATCTTTCAGAAGCATACAGTGTTTTGTCTTCTTGTCCAAAAATGAGTGCATAGCTGGAGGTGTATAAAATCTATTCCAGGTACTGGCATTTTATAAGTAATATTTTACCCTGGTGCCTTGAACTATGACATTAGTATGTCCCCGTCTTTCCTAGAAATGTTGTCTGAATCACATTTGCCTTTAATTCAGCTATATCTTATTTGTGAAATATAGTCATTTTGCATTTCAGTAGTAATTCAGGTTGTTTTCCTCCTCTCTCTCTCTTTTCAGTGGATCAATTCCCCATGTATTGCACATATCCTTGTTATCACTAGCAAATGCATGACCTTTGTGCTACTCAGTTCCTTTGGATTTTTTGTACTTCGGTCTTTGGGTCATGCAGTGCTTCTTGTAATACACCAATTCCCCAGTACCAACCATGTGTCATAATTTTGGGTTATCAGCAGATGCAATTAGTGCATACTTACTTTTTGTGCAAGGACATGAAGTAAAATGTTGCATGCAATTGATTCCAAAGGCATTCTTAATCAACTCCATTTATTATCACCTAATTATATGACAATTCCTCTTTCAGCACAACTGGTTATTCAGCACAACTGGGTGTTTGGTGGTGGGGTTTTTTTCCTTTTATTAAGGATTAAGTCTTTATCTACTTGAAAATGCTTATGCTAATTTCCTATTTCGTGCCTTGTAGGGGTTTTCTTGACACTATATCTTACATTTAACTGAAACCAAATGGATTGGAACTTCTATTTAAAAAGAGGAAGAAAAAGAAAAGAGAATGATAGTGCAATTCTAGTATAAAATGAAGGCCAGAACACCTCAATGCGACTCCCATACCAAAAAGGGCACATCATGCGTTAGGGCACAGTGAGGTGAAGGACCGTCTGAGGTTTTTAAATTAGCTCATACCAAAACCAGCCCAGTGACAACAGCACAGACTTCCAGAGGATCTAAATAACGGTATCATTTAAAAAAGTTTACTAACTAGGAGTGCTATCTGTGTGTGTGGCTGCACAGCTGGTGTCAGATTTACCTCATTTTAAGGCTTGGATGACTTTATGCTTGGCTGTCACCAGCAACGTGAATTGACAACAAAAATGAGCCTGTGGCTAGTAAGCTATTATTCTTATCAGTCCCAAAATCTTTCCAGGTTTAATGGGTTGCATTGGCAGTCTTTTGGTTTATTGTTACTATGGTGAAGAAAAAGTACATTACTACATTCTTTGGGTGAGGTGGGGGACAGAGAAACTAACCTTCCTATATATTTCTTTGTCATAACTTTGCGGACTGTTCTGGGAAGTGCTTGTATGGAGCTAGGCTGCTGTCTTTGGAGATAGCTGTTGTCAGGACCTCGTAAGAGTCTCTGTGCCTAGATTGCACGGGAACTGTCAAGAGTGCTTTCATCCCTGCTCAGAGAGCCTTGATAATGGGCAAAGGAGTGAAAATATAGGGAAGTCTTTTCTTCCTTGGTCTCAAATTGCTCATTAGAAAGCTCTGGGCAGCAGCAGGTGCTTCTCTAGAAGCTCAGAAAAGTAAGCAGGGAAGTGTATGATCCAAAATAAGACTTTCTCTTGATGGGAACTAGGGAGATGGCAAGGCATGGCAAGTCACATTGCCGGATTAAATCCCACTACTAGCCAAGTGTTTTTTATTAGATTTTTTGTTTATTTTGTGTTTTGTTTTTGTTTTTTCTTTAACCAACAGAAATGTGAAATTGATTGTGAATGGTTAGAGTGAAACTGTGTTTTAATTACAGTATAGAAAAAGATGGGATTTTCTAGATAACGAGATTTATTATTACAATGTGTCAGGTTCCAGATTCTTTTCAAGATTTTGAGACTCTCCTGCCAATGCTGTATAACACGAAGTTCGTATCAGGTCACGGTACGTTCATTCAGTTTAATAAGCTTTTCCATGACATCTGCATAACAACATAATCCCAAAAGAACTCAACTAGTAATGGATTCTTAGCTATTGGTGGGGTTTGCCACATTTCATGATGACTTTAATGTCTAAACTCAAAAGCAGGAAAAATGTGAAAAAATACTGCCCATTCACAGGAGGAGTATAGGGTTGGAAGTATGGAAGTCTGCAAAGTCTAAGTTTACCTCCTGCTGTAATTCTTTTTAAAAAAAAAAAAAACAACAAAACCACCACAAAATGACAAATATCGTGGAAAAATAAGTACCTTGTAACAGACTCTAGCTTTTAATTCAGTCGATGCTGTACTGTACCGTTAAGTCATTGCAATTCATCTTCTTCCTTTTTTCCATGTCAGGGTAATCTCGACATTTAATGAAAACCATGTTAATTTAAAAGATTAGATAATTTGGAATAACAAGAAATCATAATGCCTGTGGTTCAAATGTCCTTCTTTTGGTGTTCTGGACTTTTATGTTTTTATTTTTATTTTCTTTTTTTATTATTTTTATTTTCTTTTTTTAAGAATTGTCACTAAAGAGTTTAACAAAACCCCCTGATCCTTTGCTTTACTGCTGTTCCTTGATGATGTTCGGCCAGGTGGGAGTGGCCACAAAGCTCTGGAAAGTGGGCATGCAAATTTTTTTCAAAGTGTCAGGGAATTGTGGATGCACAGTATTTGCAGAAGGGCCTCTTGCAGTCCCCCTTGCCTTTGGAATGTCAGCTTGTAAAGACAGGAGAACTGGAGCCAGGCTCTCTGCAAAGGTACATCTTGCTGCAGAAATGCTAGACTAGAATTTTCTGGAACTAGGAGAATCGCATAGATTGGAATATGTTGTAAAATAACAATTCACTGCATATGCACACTTTTTATCAAATTCTTTCTTGATCTATGTTTTGAGGGGTTGGCTGTGTTCTGCAGGTAGGATCTTTCAGGTAAGTACAGTAATTCTACCATTTGAATGGAGGGAGCAGCAAATGTGTGTCACAACTCAAATTAGTCTATTGCTTTAATTTGCTCCTTTTTTTTGTTGTTGTTGTTGGCTTGCGTTTTTGTGTAACTCAGCCTGTAGTTGCAAAATTCTATAACATGGGAGTTCAGAGGTTTCACTTTAACAAATATGAGCTGCTTTATGATATATTTTTTTAACGCAGCATCCTGTACGTTGATTCAAGGCACATTGACATTTGTCTTATATAAAACAGCAGTTTGAAAAAATACTAGCAAAATAAAGCAGCAAGCACAGCGCCCTAGGGAACGTCAGATGTTACTTGTTGTGTCTCTGTAGCAGAACCTTCAGGGCTCGCCAACTGTTCCCTACCTCTGAGGTTGTATTTAAGCTGTTTTAGGGCATGTTTATTTCTAGCAAATCAGAACAATTAGCATAACAAAATGCCTGATTCTCCATACTGAAAGCTTTTGAAGTCGGTACAAGTTGACCCACTAGTTACCCCTGTCTACTTGATTGTGAAAACTAGTACGTGAATCCAATTTATGAGACATATGGGAAAGGCTTTCTTTTCTAAGTTGATTCATAAAGTTGATTTGCAAAGCTGATGGGCATTTCAGCAAATACGAGCAACTTAGAGTTGTAGTTGCAGGATGAAGTTTTAAATAAAATGGTGGGAAGAAGCATGAATGATTTAAGAAGGATTCATTTGATTTCAGCAATGGAAAGTCATTGTACAGCACTGTATCAGCAAAAGCAATATTTAGTACATGACTTGTGTGTTTTATTAAATCTGTGCACTTGATTTTGACTTTGATCTCAAATAAAGTGAAAAGCAGACTGTGCCGCATTTAGAAGAGCGTGTTCAGTGTGTCCCATCTAGAGCAGGTGAGTGCTGTGTAGAATCATAGAATAGTTTGGGTTGGAAGGGACCTTTAAAAGGTGATCTAGTCCATCCCCCCTGCAATGAGCAGGGACATCTTCAACTAGATCAGGCTGCTCAGAGCCCTGTCCAACCTGACCTTGAATGTTTCCAGAGATGGCGCATCTATCACCTCTCTGGGCAACCTGTTCCAGTGTTTCACCACCCTTGTAAAAAATTTCTTCCTTCTATCTAGACTAAATCTACCCTCTTTTAGTTTAAAACCATTACCCCTTGTCCTATCGCAACAGGCTCTGCTAAAAAGTTTGTCCCCATCTTTCTTATAAGCCCCTTTAAGTACTGAAAGGTTGCTATAAGGTCTCCCCAGAGCCTTCTCTTCTCCAGGCTGAACAACCTCAACTCTCTCAGCCTGTCCTGGTGCGAGAGGTGCTCCAGCCCTCTGATCATCTTTGTGGCCCTTCTCTGAACCCAGTCCAACAGGTCCATGTCTTTCCTGTGCTGAGGGCTCCAGAGCTGGGCAGGGTGCTCCAGGTGGGGTCTCACGAGAGTGGAGTAGAGGGGCAGAATCACCTCCCTCGACCTCCTGGCCGTGCTTCTTTAGATGCAGCTCAGGATGTGGTTGGCCTTCTGGACTGCGGGTGCAGGTTGTCAGCTCATGTCTGGATTTTCATCCACCAGTACTGCAAGTCCTTCTCAGCAGGGCTAATTGCAATCCCTTTATACCCCAGCCTGTATTGATACTGGGGTTGGTCTGACCAAGGTGCAGGACCTTGCATTTGGCCTCATTGAATGTCATGAGGTTCACACAGGCCCACTTCTCAAGCTTGTCTAGGTCCTTGTGCATTTGACCCCACTGTCTGTGTCATTGATGAAGATATTGAACAGCACTGACTGCTGAGGGACGCCACTCATCACCAGTGTCCATCTGGACATTGAGCAGTATACCCTCTGGATGCGACCATCCAACCCATTCCTCATCCACCAACCAGTCCATCCATCAAATCCATATCTCTCCAATTTAGAGAGAAGGATGTAGTGGGGGACTGCGTCAAAGGCCTTAGAGAGATCCAGATAGGCAACATCTGGACGTGTTCCCTTTTCCACTAATGTAGTCATGCCCCGAGCATGAACTTGCCTCCATTCACTCCTTTCCTTTAAGCTACCGCCTTCAGCCTGGTGGGGGGAGGATACACAATGCCATTGATCTTGAGGTTTTTTCCAGTGGCTTTTTCTGTCTCAGGGAGGGCAGAGCTTTGTTCCACCAGTCTATCTCTTTCTCAGATTCCGTGATACTCCTTGTCCTTTCTGCTTCCTGCATGTGGAATACCGTACCAGCTTTGGGCTCCCCAGTTCAAAAGGGCTGTTGAGAATTAGTAGACGGTCTAGAGGAAGGCAGCAGACCTGATTAAGGGTCTAGCGCTCCTGACCTACAAGGAGGCATTGGGGGAACTGGGCCTGTTCAGTCTGGCAAAGGGGGACTAAAGGCAGATCTGATTGCAGCCTGCAACTACTTGAAGGAAACTTAGAAAAGCAGTGGAATCAAACTCTTCTCTGTAGTGACAGATCGTAAAAGATGAGGCAACAGCTACCAGCTGCAGCTTGGAAGGTTCGGAGTGGACATGACGAAAAATTTCTAGTGCAGCAGTAGAACAAGAGTTACCCAAGGATGCTGTAGCTTTCCCTTGCTTGGAGGTTTTGAAAATGCTGCTAGATAAACCTGCAGCTGATCTGATCTAATGCCGATGATTCATGGAATAATTTCGTTTGGAAAGGACTTCCAGGGTTCATCTAATCCAAACTCTTGCTCAAAGCAGGTGCAACAAAACCAGGCTGGTGAGGGTCTTTTTAAGTTTTGAATATGTCCAAGGATGGAGAACCCAGCCTCTCTCAGCAATGTGTGCCAGTATTTCACCATCCTGACAGTGAGCTTTTTTCTGTGTATATAAACAGAATTTCCCATGTTCCAACTTGTCTGTCTACTCTTAACACTATCACTGTGCATTTATGAGAGAAGCCTGACTCTACCTTCTCTATGCCTTCCTTTTATACCTTGGGGAATTGTCAACAGCAATAAAATGTCCCCTTAGTGTTGTTTTCTTAGGGCTGAACAAACCCATTTCTCTCAGCTGTTCTCCTCTTGCAGCAGCCCCCTAGCTATCTTGGTAGCCTTCTACTGAACATGCTCCAGGATGTCAGTGTCCGTCCTGTACTTGGGGAGTCCCAAAGCGGTGCACAGTACTCTAAATGCAGTCTTATAAGCGCGGAATAGAGGATAAGAATCTCCTCTCTCTACCTGAGGACTACAGGTTTGATAATACGGCCCAGAGGATGGTTGGCTTTGGTTGCCACAAGGACACATTGCTGACTTGGGCACAACTTGCATTGGATCGTGGTAGTCTCAATTTTGTGAGAGAAGTAGCTTGACCAAACTTTTTCTAAAACTTGGCAATCTCTGTCCTGGGCTGTAGAGAGGTGTTATCTAAAATTAAAATTCAGAGGCACTCTTACTGCTACGCCTTCTTGAGGTGACACTGTCAGGCCTTCAGGGATGAATGCTGTACCCTGAGCTTTTAGGTAGCGCAAGTTCTATGTTTCTGTTGTGCTTGGGTTTTTTAGCAAGTACCACTACTTTGCAATTCCTTGCACTTGTGAATGCCAGAGAACTTGAAAGCTGTGGAAGAAATTACTTCCTCCTGGAACAGGCCTGTCCAATACTGCATTTTTCATATCTGATGTGGAAAATTGTCTCACTTGATGTGAACTGGATGAAGTTCATTGAGGCTTTTATAGATCAGCTGGTTAAAAGTCATACTGCTCTGTAAAGAATCACCATCTCTGTGGCTTGATGATAGTACATTTTCTCTTACTTTGTTAAGCTGTTTCTGTATCACAAAATTAACACCAGAAAAAGGTGTATTATGTGATGTAGTTCAGCTTCTGCCAGATGAGCAATTTTTACTGCTGTGCTGTTGTTCTGAGCTTCATCCAGGTTAGTTTTGAATGAATAGCAGACCATGTTTAGAAGGTCACAGTCTGGATAATTTAAAGCTACTTGAGTCTTTATCCCCTGTTGATTTTTTTTTGCTAAGAATTAGATGTCTGTACTGTTACAAAAATCTGGCATGAAGAAAATGACTCTCATATACTAACTTTGTATTCTGATACATTGCAGTTTATTTAACTAGCCCATCTACTCAAGGAGAAATGCAGAAGTGGAAAAAAGCCAAAGCTATCATGATTTTAATTATTTGAACCAGGAGACCTTTCAGTGTACCAGTCCTTGACTTGAAAAACTTTAGCTGTACTATGACCACGTGAGATACCTATGTAAGGAAATAAGGGGTATCACCTTACTCCATAAATGAACTGTCTGTAGCACAGAAGGGAAAATAATCTTCAAGAAGTTACAGTTTGACGGCCTGTACGTGAGATGGGTATGGGCATAACCTTAATTACATTCTTTTGCCAGCACAAGATCTAGCACAGCTGGCTTGTATGCTTGTGATTGCTACTCATGGGACAGACTGAATGTGTTTCCTTTTTGTTAGTTCTTGCAAAATTATCATAGAGACCCTCCTTCGGTCTTCTGTGTGTGTTTGCTTTTAGGAATCAGAGTATGACAGGATTCACATTTGGCAGGGACATTCTGTTAGATCAAAAGGGTGCAGCTGGGAAGATAAAGGTCAAAGGAAATGATCAAATATGTAAATTTAGTTAGGGCAATTTGAGTGCTAGCTGATTGTGAGGGAGAGAAGGTCATCGGTGTTGCGTGACTCTTGCCTTAGTTGGGGTCGTATCAGTTTGTCTGATTCAAAAGCATTTGCAGGACAGGGAATTAAACTGTGTGGAGCAGGAACAGAAATAGAAAGAATATTTTAAAAGTGGAGAGAGCAGCAAAGGTCAGCCTGACTCTGCACCTAAATTTGGCAGCTGGGTGCAAAGCTCAGTCTGTCAGACATCTGAAGAACTCATTTGTTTGCGGAGTTACCTGAGCTTTTGATTGACAGTGTTACCTGATGCGTTCCTTTGCTGTTCTGTGTTTGCTTTCAGTGCACAGAATGCTATTTTTACACTTTTCAACACAGATGCAACGTTCTGTGGCTTTATAATAAGAGGCTAATGGAAGCTTTAACTTAGAAAAAAAATAAAAAAATCTGCTTAACAGGACAAAAAGGGCATTATATGATATTTCTAACTTGTCTTCAGTTGAGAATTCACTATGAAAATTTCCAAAGTTTGAAATGTATCTGGTGGATCGTAGATGGTAAAGATTTTTATCAATGTTTATATATTTCTTTTAAAGGTCAAGAAATGTCATAAGAAAAGATTGAGAGCACTTCATGTAAATCATTCCTGGAACATATCCAAGTGGCTTTTATCTCCTGGCTTTGATTTTTTTTTTTTTTAATTTTTTTTTTTTTTTAAGAGCTGTAGGCAGCAAAGCCACTTTTTCTCCACTTAAGAAAAACAAGAATGTGGGGAAAGGGAGAAACCAAGAAATGAAAAAGGACTTGGTGACACACATCAGTTTAATTTTAGGTGAATGCATATGCCTTCATGCTAAAAGGATTCTGTTTGTCTTTGGCCAGAGACTACAAGATGACACCAACCAGTCAACTAGCTTGAGGATTTTATCAGGGATGACCAAACCATGTTTTGTGCCTCTGAGATTCATTGTGGTGTTTGAGACATTCACACTTGGCATAAAATCAGTGAGGCTGACACAAAATCCTATGTGAGTTAGAGGAAAACAGAGAGAACAGCAAAAGATTAATATATCAAGTGAAGTGAGCGGATTTCCCCACCACCACCACCCCTTTTCTTCTCTCTGACCCAAAGTTAATAGAAGAAGCTGATTGTGTTTGGGCTTTTTCTTATGAACTGGTATTCATTTATTTATTTTTAATATCAGAGCCTTCTAAGTAGTAAAATTTGGCAGATGACAAGGGAACTTCCATGTGAGGAAACTCATTGTGCCGACTGCCTCCACCAGTGACCAGATGCTATCAGGATGCAGCCCCTGTCTGCACCAGTTAACATGCTGGCCCACAGCCATAGATCTAATCATGTCCCCCTAGTCTGGAGAAGGGCCAGACTGCTCTCTCAGGTCCTAATCCACTCGGCATCTAAACTCTCTGCTTCTCTGGCTCCGTGTGCTGCAGTGTGCCTGTCCCTACCCTCTGCCACAGCCTCTTTTGCTGGATGCTGGGGCTGCCTTTTCCTCCTTTGGCTCGTGAAGTCTGAGCAATTCAAACTCACATGTTCCCTTGACTCCAGCAGTGGAGACTACATAGGCAAAAATTTAGGGCATGTGCTAATCATGAGTAGATTTTCTTTAAGCAGATTTTCTTTAAGGTTTCCAGTATCCTGGCTAGTACCAGAAGTACATGTAAAGGTTTAGGCAAAATTAGTAAATCCCATGTACATTTTTTTTTTTGTTGGAATTATTCCTTACCTGGATGGTCCTTCTGGTATTTAACTGTGTTCATGCATTTATTTATTTTCTTGATTCTCCCAAGTGTATTGCCTGTCTTAGGCTGCCTGTTTCCAGAGTTTCTGGTCAGCATCCAGCCAGCTGAGGCAACGCCTAATTGGGCAGTTCTGCCATGATACCAACGTCCTTTCAGGAGCACTCTGAATAAAAATCATTGAAAAAACTCATCATCTTCCTCTGAAACTATATTGAGAATAAATTCTACAGGTCTTCAACTTCTCCTTTCACAACAGAAAGTCTGAATCAAAACGGCTGTATAGGTATTTGGGGTGTGGTAGGCAAATTACCTTGGAGCCTTGATTTTGAGATTTCAGAGCTTTTACTCTGAAGCAAAAGATGATCACTTACCTTACAGCCAAGCCCAGAGCATTCAGCAACACCCAGGGAATCTCAGGTGTAGAAAGGGAACTACAAATCAGTTTCTAGACTGTGATTTTGTTGGCTGGACCTAGGACACCGGAGAGGAAGGCAAACAGGGAAGGATATGGGCTTATAAGGATACTGGTCATTAAAGTTACTGGATCTTGTAATGTATGAGGGAATATCTATGCTTGTTACAGAATCAGTCTTCACAAAAGCATGGGCCCCAGAATACTCCTGTCATCTTGAAAGCATATGCAGATAAAACAAACCAGTTCTTCACATAGTTGGGATTTTGCATAAAAGCGAAAGAGAGCAGAAGAGGAGCAGATAAGGTTTCCTCCTCCACCCCTATCCCCATACCAATACTTCTGAGTGTCTGTGCTGGTACTTCTGCTGATAAAGGGTAATTTAGAATTTGTAAGAGGTCTTCAGTGCCCACCTTTGGAGAGCTGGTGTGTAGCTGCAACTTCATTTAATAAATAAAAACAAAGCTTCACTAACTGGTGTGTGATCACCCAGTATTCCTAGAAAGTGATATAACTCTCATATTTACAAATATGCAACTGTTTTCTGCTCTCTAGTTTGAAAAATTGTTTTCAAGAGATTGCTTCTATTTATATAACCCCCAGAAGAATACTGTAGCAGTCAGCTGCTTGCTTCTCTTACCATTTGCAGTGATACCGTATACAAATTATAACTTTGTGATTGTGATTCCTGCCTTAAGTGCTCTGAAAAATTGTAGCCTAATTAAATAATTGTGTCGGTTGTTTATTTTTTTTAAATACATGCAGCTGAGAGTTACAAGGAAACCCAGATGGTAAAGATAAAGGAAGAACCAATGGAAGTTGACATTCATGATTCGCAGGCCTCAGTGTCACCCAGCCAACCCAGCCAAAATGTTGGCTACAGCACTTTATTAGGGCGAGACATTAGTGAACACATACAGAAGGCACCAGAAGGTCGTGTGCTCCCAGAAAGAAACCTATTCAGCCAAGATATATCAGTGAAGATGGCCTCCGAGCTGCTCTTCCAGTTATCAGGTAAAAGCAGTGGAAATATTAAAGAACAAAAAGAGATTGTGCATAGCCGTTAAGGTGCTATGAAAGATTGCCATGAGAGATTGCTAAGGCTGAAAAATAATAGGAGTTAGAGCCCTTCTACCCTCACATTTGGAATGCAAAAGCCATGCCAAATGTCCCCCATAGTTAGCATATGCTTTAGAGCACTGTGACAGTCAGGTCAGGTTCACAATATTTGAACTGAATTGGAAAAGCCGGAGTTCAGCTCCTGTATTTTTGAAAGCTAATTAAATAATTTGTGACAACTGGTTGATCCGGGCCTTGGAGTACAGGGGAACCTATAGATGGCAGTTACTGGCATAAGTGGCCGGTGACTGCAGCATGCAGCACTCCTGGGACTGCACTGTCAATTTCTCTTGACAAAGAAGGTGAACCTCAGCTATTACATAAAGGCATTACATGAATGCTTGTATTGCACACTGCATGCAGCACTAACACTGAAATATGAAGCTGAAAAAATTTGTTGGGTGTTAGTTTAAATAAAGTCGTGCCCATTCTCTAATCATGCTGTAACCATTTACCCTAAATTACTCTGGATTATGCTGTTATCAGAAAGCGTTAAAATAGTTTTGCTCAATAAAACTTGATAGGGAAAATATGACATATGCTAATCACAAAAAAACCCATGTATGTTCCTCTGCAGAAAAGGTGAGCAAAGAGCACAACCACAATAAAGATAACACCATCAGAACTACAGCCAGGTAAGTACAGTCCATGATTATCTGCGAAGCTGTAGTGTAAATGGCATTGCCTTATTTTGCCTTGTGAACTCAAATATGTCTGTCTCCTGCAAATGTGACCTGATACTACAAGTGTAAGATATTTTCATGGGTAATGTAACCTGCATCTGAAAAATGACACCTATAGATCTGATTGCTTAGAGTTCATGAGAAAAAAGGCCTTTGGGCCAAAATGACTGTTCTCCTCTGATCAAGTATTCACACATCATTTTAAATTTTTTTTTTCTATTTTTTCCTGCAAAACCTGAAACTTAAAAGAAACTGCATAGTACATGCAGTGCTTGAGGGAAGAACAGACTGTCAACTGGATTTTAAGACGTGGACCAATGTAAGAAGGGGTGGTTTTGATGCAGTCTTCTGTCAAACTTGGATTTCTGTAATAAAATTTCAGTTTAGTATTTCTATCATCTCAGTGCCTTCTAGAGACAATTTTTTAAAAGTGAGACTGTAAGACAATGCTAATGAAACATTTGTTAAAGATTACAGTCACATTAATACAGTAAATGAAATTATCCAGGAATTAAAAACATGATCCAATTATAGCACGTGCTGTTAAAGAAATAGGCACTTTACAGTGTTGTGGCTGTGAACAAGCCCACGACTTGTTTACGTATACGTGAGCAGCAAAGTGAGGTGTCCCTATGCGAAAATTCAAAGCTCTTATTCATAAGTGATATCTAGAATTGGTAAAAACTTAGGAACCCATGGTGAGGAGTAGGCAGGAATTGGAAAGGGTACATTTCTTTCCTACCTGAAGGTTCCCTAATCAGTGTGGATGGGTTGGAGACTGAGCACTGAGACTGAAGTGGTGAAGAGTTCCTTCAAAGATAGAGTAAGACCTTCTGTGCCTCTGCAGCCCCTTCTACAGAAGTTCCCAGCATGCTCAGTGTCTGCTAACTAAGGCAGCTTTGTCTATACAGAAATTGAAAGGCACTTCAGTTGCAGAAGAAAACATCTCTAAAATATGTTGTTCTTAAATTCCTAGGCATATCCCATTCATTCACAGTAAGTATAATAAATAAATAATTTGTTTTTAATAAACTGACCAGGTCAGTAATTGTACATTAGGGAGTTTCTTATTTTACGAGTTGAAAGATAATTAAATTGAGCTTTTAACTTTTGGCTACTGTGAATGCTTCCCATATATTTGCTAGTTTGGGAATTTGTGGGATATGCGGCCTGCATAGCCTTCCTGTGACTACTTAAAAAGCATAAGCCTGAGAGATACATATAGAGATAAATGCACGTATCATCCAACTACTCATTAACCATCCAGTGTGCATCACAGGGAGGGGGTGACAAATAGTCAGTTGAAAATAGATTTGAATGTCTCATGATGTTACCAGCAGGACTGGTGTGAGAATTCAGAGCTACTTTTGGATCTATCAAAGATAATTCAAACTGGAAAGGTTGAGGACAGTTCAAAGTTAACTTCCCCTTCTTCTGGCTGCCAACTTTTAGGAGGTAGCACAGTTGGCTGTTGTCAAACTTGCACTGAGTTTTACTGAGAAATTCTGATAATGGCTGCTACCCATCAGGGCATGGACGCTGAGTGCCTGATTCAGTTCTTCCGGGTGTTTTTCGTATCTTACCTATCTAGAAGAAGACATGAATGAGAAGAGTTGCTTAAGGGAAAGTGAGTCAGTCTACTAAATCCTGTCGAGTTCAAACAGATTAACTTGAAAGACCTTGCCAAAAAAACCCCACCCAAAACCAACCAAACAGCTGGAAGTCTTTACTGGTAAGGGTATGACACCTTCCCAAAAATAGAATGTGATGGAGCAGCCAATGGAGGATAGAGGCACTCAGACTGCGTTAAGAAAACGTGCAGTGTTGCAGTTTGGCTCACCAACCTACATCTGGAGTAATGACAAAAAAGCATTTGAATCAGCTGCAGAGAGCCAAGGTGAAGCCAGTGTTGTCCACCCGTGAGTAGTTGGGGAGCAGAGAGATTAAGCTGTGTCATTGGTGAGAGTCTTGAATCAGCAAAGCCCAGCAAGATGGAGTACGCAAGCGCTTTTTGCTCTCTTATCCTTATTAACATTTCTAACTGTTGCCTATCTGTTGCTATTATTCCTGTGAGTATTCCTGGACTTTGTGAGCATATACTTCCATATGACTTTGCTTAAGCAGCCAAAACTGGCAAGGATTCCTACAATTCAATGGCTGAGTGAGATGGTAGAGCCTGCCATCTGTGATATGAAGACAGAAAGTGGAGAAGCAAATGATCTGGAAGTGAGTACGCCAGCGTAAGATGCCAAGATAAGTTTCTTTCATCTAGAGAACTCTGTAGCCATAAAACTGGAAAACTGCTGCCAGAAAAAAAAAAAAATCCTAAAGCTTAATCTTCATCAGAGGGGACTTTGCACAGTGATTGAGAACAATTTGTGTAGTTTCCTACTATCAAGCAGGAGCTCCTCCCTCCATACTTTACACTGGGAATTGGAGGGCGTATCTGCTGAAATAAATATAATAATGGGGCCAACACTGAAGAGACTCAGCTGCCATTCTAGAGGAAGGCAGAAAAGAGGTATCCAAGGATGGTTCTGTAGCTCCCTGGAGGCCGCTGGTGGAGAGGGAAATCCTTGGCCCACAACGCGATGCAGTCTTCAGCAGCAACCGGCTCATGATATATGGCCTAGCCTGAAATAGATAAGCTCTGCATCATCCATTTTGCTTAGAACCAGCAATGACCACTGTCCCAGTAACTGAATCTAAGGCACAAGCAGGCAGGCCAACGTGGAAACCTGAGCGGATTACAAGATTTTGAAGAGTTACAACAGTAATAAAACTTTTTTCATTGGTGTTTTTCTTTCAAATCATTATTAAGCCAGTGAGAAGAATGTTGCAATAAACGATGCCATATTTTTATACAGCCTCAGTCTGTTTTATATTATGTCACCCCCAAGTGGGAGTGTGAGTCTTGGAAAAAGTTAAGTTTTGCACATGTGGGCTGGAGCTGTTTTGTTTTATCCTGAGCACTTGTTTTCTTGAGTATTATGCATAGTTCAGACAATCTGCATATACTGAACTGTTCAGGTTTGGGGCAGCTTCATGCCTTACCCTTCAGCACAACCTAATGTTGGCTGTGTTTATGGTTTTGTTCAAACTTTTGTAGAAATACCAAAATATCCCATTAGCTGTCACATACGGAACAGCACAAAATGAATAATGGCCCAAAAACTTACTGAGAAAGTAAATAACACAATTGCCAAAAGTGTTACATGATCGAGTTAACTAGTTATCAAACAAGTTTCCCAAAGGCAGAAGAGATCTGACTAAGAATACAAGTGACTCAGTGGAGAACACCTTGTTCACTCTCTGCAGCAAAACTATAAGGGAAAACTTATGCAAGTACCATTCTTTACGTTGACACCTTGGGTTGGTTGGTGCTGCTGGCACATATTTCTGGGTCTGGACTACCCACTTGCAATGCTTCGTGAGACCTCATGCTACTTTCTTTATCCTGCAAAGGTTGTTGGATTTTATTACTGAGTAAGAACAGGCTGCAGAAATGAGCTGGCCTCCTGTCCTGCACCTTTAAAACATCTACTATACAGCAGCCTGCTAAGGATTCTCAATATGAGAGAGATAAGATTTAACGTAATTCTCATTTTGCTTAGAAGAAATTGGTAATTTGCATGCGGATGGAATACACTGACTTAGAAAACAGCTTTCCAAGAAAGACCGTCCTTTCCCACTTTGAATTTGCTGATGTATCTCTTACTGATGTCTCTCTGTACTGTAGACAAGGAATTCTTGTTTCTGTTAGGATCTTTGAGAAGAAAACAAAAAAATACAGAAATGCCAATTCACTATTAAAATTGAGTTTTTACTGCCTGTTAATTAAAACCAAAGCATGCTGTGCTTTTTGGAGTCAAGTAGCTGATAATTTTTGTACTTAATACTCTTTGAGAAGTAACCATTCACTTAGCTTATATGAATTGTTTCGTGCTTTAAAAATCAAACTCATGGAGTTAATTTCATTCATGGAATACCACGCCAAAAGAGAACTATTCAGCATCTTAACCTAAAATTTGAAAAATTTTGTTTTAAAAATAATTACTATATGCCTTGGATTATGAAATAGTAATATTTTCCACCTTTCCTGATTGCCCTCTCCAGATATGACAGTAGAATACAAATTTTTGAAGCATTAATTTTAATGATCCATATTGTATTGTGAATAGTTCAAATCTGAGATACTGAAATATAGTTAAAAGCCTTTTATGAGCACTTCAGTTTTCACTCTGAGATGCAATTTTACTAAAGCGTGCCTCTTCTCCACACCTTGACTTATGGTCTGCATATCTTTCAGCATGAATTCTGTAAATGAAACGGGGCTTTTAACAAGATGGTATTTGTTATAACGTTAAGATGTTAGCGTCAAAAATCATATTTACTTCTTCCATTACCTGCTGTTTTGTTTACAAGAAGATGTTTTATTTTTTCCCATAGCCCTTTCTTTTCTGAGGACACATTTAGACAATCACCGTTCACTTCCAACTCAAAAGATCTCCTGCCTAATGAAACTACTCTTCATGGAAGGACATCTGCACCAGGTCAGATACCTTTTTCTTTCATTGCTTCTGGATAATGGTCGTCTTAAAATTTTCTTACTGTAAACTCCAGCACCTGACCAATGCTCTTAAAATGTAGTTTGCATTGTCAAAAGGCAACTCCCTCTTCATCACAAGTGCTTATTATTAAGAAGAAAAAGGAAAAAGTTAATTATTGCTGAATCATTTGTGTTAATAGTTTTTAAACTGCTATTTCCATTAATTGTACAAGAGTCTATAACAGATTAAACTCCGCAGTATTAACAGAGATGGGGGTTTTGTGTGTGTGTGTCTCCCATATGTAAAGGAACTTTTCTGATGTCAGATTACTGTCTGCTATTCTCCTGTTACTGGCCGTTTCCATCTCCATGTCTCAGAGTACAGGTGAAATGTTTGTAGTGCATGGTATCAGAGTGGCTGAGCTTGGCAATACAATTTTCCTGCCTTTAACAGTAATTTAGAAACCTTTTTGGAAGGATGGAGAGTTCTTAAAACGTGCTGAAAGGCCTCGGTATCCATGGGTACGTTCCCACTGATCTTCTGAACTAGTTGACAGGCATTTTATGTCCAGGTGTAGCTTGGGATGTATTCTGCATTAAAATGGAAAATACAGGCATATAACAATACTATTCAAGGTGGCACTGAACACACACAAAAACTTGATACGTGCCTTTACCGTCCTGTTGAAAAATAACTCGTTTGCTAGTTCACTGCTATCTGTTCTTAAATTAATAGCTCTTGGGTTCTAAAGGTCAGTAATTACACAGCCAGCCATAGGGGGGGTTATTCACCTTTTCTTAGCAATCAATAAAGTTTTGGGCACGTTACTGCTAATTTTCAGCTATAGACTGTCATTTAATTTACAACTTAACAGACCCTTCATTTTTTTTAATGCTTGAATAGTCATTTGACAGCTTGTGAAGTGGCAGATGAGGTTAAGAGCTAGCTGTTGTCTAAGGGTAAATATGCATAGCAGGAAGAAGAAGAAAATTTGTAGCATAAGGACAAGGGTCTTCAGGCTAGCCTCAGCTGCACTTTTGCGAGGAAGCAGTGGATTTTGTAACTTAGGGTGAGGAGAACCAGATCAGGCGTGGTGCTTTTAAGTATTAAAATGTAAACCAGGTTAGCGCTTCAATCCTGGCATTTGACCTTGGCATAACATGGAATATGCATATGCCCAGATGAAAGACGAGAACTCTTAGACTCCTCAGGCAGTGCTCGATACCTCAGAGGACATGGCCTCTAGCAGCAATGCTCTTACATCATACCAAGATGAATGTATAAGAATTTTAATGCTCTGTAAGACTTAATTTTAAGTGAGGCAGCTAAAACTGTGGATGGGTTTGGTGACACGTTTAATCTTCTGCTTAAAAGATGTAAAATAGCTAGTTGGTTAGGACATCCTGGAGTGTTAGAATGGCTTCTGAGGAACTGGGTTTTGTATGTTTATGCTGCCCCATATTCTGCCTTATAGAATATAACTATTACCTTGATAGGTCTGTGTATTATAATACATATTGCTCTGTGATTATAAGACTCTGATATGTAATAGCAGCATGTATACTGAAAATCAAAAATGACAGTTTCTGCTTCATTTTTATTTTTGGAACAACCCTATCATTCCAAATATGTTGATTTTTCTCAACTTCATAATAAATTCTTGGACCTGAAGTGCAGCTTCACAGCAGCACCAGGAATATGATTTACATTTTTAATCAATTACAAATGTGGTCTTCGTGTAAAAGAACAGCAGAATACCCCCAGGTAGATTTCCTACTAGTTTCAGCCTTGCAAGAAGAAATAGTCTATATAGTGCTACGGATAGCTCAGAAGAAGCTTTATCCCTGCAGAGAGCAGCATAAAGAAAGGAACAGTAACAAACCATTGTAAAGGCCAACAGGATGTAACAGAAAATGCTGTGGAAATGTGTATGTGGTGTCTCGTGTATAAATGGTGTGTATGTCTTCACTTGAGATTTGGCTTGGGTTGCTTCATCCCTGAAACAGGATAGTAAGAAGTAGAAAAGAACAGCTTAAGAAAATTACAGGAAATTCCCAGTCCAGTGTCATCTTCAAGTCATCAACTAAAATCCAAGAGGATTAACTGCTAATGGCCAAGAGTATTCATTAAGCAGTGCCCATATTCAAAAATGCGACTGTGTGCCACTGTCACCCCAGCTAGCAGAGTCTGATGAACAAGCGTGGGGTCTGAGCTGCTGCTCTGTCCTGGCTCTCTGCGACCTGGCTTGACTCAGGCAGGCAAAGTGGCATGAGGAAGCCTTCACTGCCAGTTGGTCTAGGTGGCCTTGGTGGAACCACACGTACATAGTGCTTCTTTCCAAGAGAGCACCAATATGGGTGGTTGTATCCCCAGACTCCTGCCAACTTTCTGTCTGCAGACTTCTTGGCACCCTAGCTGCAGAGGAATTGGGAAAAGTGACAGGAACACAGGACAGTAAGATATCTCATGTGTCAAATTCAATTCTTTTCTATAATAGGTAACAGCATTATGTAATCTTATTCGTTATCAAGATCCATCTTAAAACTCTCGTCCTTATTATTTGTATGAGGACACTGTTTCAGAAGCTCACCCCTCCGAAGGGCTGGGACCACTCTCTTTTCAGCCTGAATTTATTCACAGCAAGTTCTACTTTTGTTGTTTCACCAATGCTGTCCTTCAACTTTGATAATAATTCTCCCTTGTGATGTTCACCATCTGATGTGCCATCTTACATCCCCCTAATCCTGTCTTCATTTTCAAAAAGTAAGCCAGCCAATGTCTTTTAGTCTCTTTTAGTATAATAGGATTTCCATTTCCTGACGGACATCATGGACTTTTTCTGCCTCTGTTTAGGGAAATTAATTTCTGCAAATACGAGTAATCAGAAGTATATATGCTATTTTACAGAAGGTCTTACCAATGACTTTTTCAGCGGCATGCAATCTTCTATATGTATATTGGAAATGCCTCTCCTGATTAATCCCAGTCTGTAACTACAACATGCTGATGACTGAATTCATTTGCTAATCAAATAGTAACATGTTTTTCTTTTCCTTTACAATGTCAGCTGATGATTTCAGCATGCAACAGAAATTCTTGTTCCTGCTTTCTATGACCTCGTAATTTGAATTGTTACTCTAGCTCTCAAGATTATTTCTTTAATACTCTGAAATTTCTGCATATTGATGATATTGCTTTCATTAATGCAATGCTGGGATTTTTTGTATTGAAGCTGTTAAAGAGAGTGTCCCTGCCCATGGCAGGGGGTTGGAACTAGATGACCTTTAAGGTCCCTTCCAACCTAAACCATTCTATGATTCTATGATTTTTAAGTACGCTTGGTCCGAAGTTCAGTCCTTGAGATTTCCGCTTAGTGGCCTCTTCAGCACAAACCACTTCTCTTCATAGCCAGTTTATAAGAAAATTGCAAGATCAGGTATATAAGAGGAAAAGCACTCTTTGTAGTGCATTGAGTATAGAAGATCCCCAAGGAGTATGAAATAATTAGAAAGATGTATTAAAAGATGTGTGAGAACAATGCACTGATCTCAGGGTATTTACTGGGGGGAAAAAAAAACCCCAAAATAAATAACAACATAGCAATGGATTTGCCCTGAAATAAAGGTGAAGTAATCCTGATCAGAGCGGTATCACAGGCAGGAGAAGTGATTCTCATGCAACAGCTTTTAAGTCTGGTACCCAAGGAAATGACAATGAAATCTCCAACAGCTGTCAGAAAGGTATTCGGCAGCCCCACAGAAGTCATGGTAACTCCCTGATAATCTTAATATTCTGAGAAGGGAAATAAGTAATTTCCTATAGTACATGGTTCAAAAGTATTGGATAGATTTGGGGAACTAATTCCCTTGCTTTTTAAGGTATTCTGTATGTTAATAACCATACCAGGTTAGTTGTAGTTACATTACACTTTTCTGTATTACTATTACTGTCCAAATAAGCTCTTTTTTTACTCAAAAATTGAGATAAAATAAAATACTATTGATGTCTACATCACTCAAACACACTTTGCTCAAAAATTACCATAGTATCGAAGTCATATCTAATATAAAGTCATACCCAAAACAATTCAGTAATTTCAGCGTTCCCCTATAAGAATAGCAAAATTACCTTTTTTGGCTAGCAAAAGGTAGGGAGAAGAAATGAAAATTTTAATTTCAAACAGTCACTTAAAAGGGCATTTTTATCTTCTGTTTTATAAGACTCTTCTTTTGACAGAATAGAATTTAGTTTTATGTCAGAATACATAGTTCAGTCCGGATTGCTAGATAAATTAAAAACTTGATCTAATGCTGGCGTTCCTGACCCTTAGCCAATCTTTAATGTGTTTTAATAGTTTTCCATGATCACACTGACTCATTCTGTAAATCAAACCTGCCTTCGTGAAATCCAGAAGAGTGATATTCACTATTCCTTTTCCGGTCAGTTCATTAATATTGGCGAAGACTCCAGCCATGGGGTTTTGGGAATATTTTTTTCTCCATGTATGTATGCATGCGTGTAGTATAATAATATTTTATTATTTTCTCTCCTGTTCACCAAGGACCTGGTATTCTCCTTCATTTACATTGACAGTGCCAAATATTGAAACAATCTCATCTGTAGAGGATTACATTTAAAAAAAAAAAAAATCCATCTTTTTGTGAAAATTTACTAGTTCTTGCGAAACTGTAATTTTGATTGTGGTAAGTGAATTTCACGTGGCTAAAATAGACTTTTGGAACTGGAGGATGTAGGTTCTGGGGGGCTGTAGTCCATGAATAGCCCTGGCTTTTTTAATTTTGTCTATTGGTGCCAGAGCTAAATTTACTGGTGTATTTGATTTCAGTGAAATAAAGCCAATAACGCTTCTGTCCTCAAGCACCTTTTTGAAAATGCATCACGGCCTCTTCTGTCACTGTGTCTCCATGCTCTTCACTGACCTGTAAGATGACAGATAGGCCATGCCTCCTCTTCAGAAACGTCCAGAAGCCATACTGAATCAGTAGCATGATACTTAGTTCTGTAGAAAATTGGAAACATAGTGCAAAAATTTTGGATTTTGGTACTTTCAGTTGTATTTTTATTGATGATGTAATTAGTGGCATTATGCCATATTTATGTTTATTGAACTAAGGTAAATGCAACTAATTGAAATAAGTGCAACAAAGATTCCCGTATGTTTGGAACTACAGGACTCTTCAGGAGATGTACACGTTTCTCCTGTTACTGTTCATACTCACATCCTCCTCCTCCTACTTTTCTCTAAAGCAGTAATTCCACTGTAACTTGTATATACTTAAAGGGGAAAATCTGCCTGCTTCCTCGGCCTCATCTTTGCACGTTGTCCAACACAGCAGTACTAACATTTGTGTGGCCACATTGCAAGCCAGATCAAGGGAAGTAGAGAACTAGTCTCCTTTTTTTTTTTTTTTTCTAATAGTTTGTGGGAATGTTAGGATGTGAGCAGGGTGAAGGCAAGGCCATATCATTTGGCCATGTGGAATTTCAGCATTTGTGTGAGATTGACGTGGCTGTGACCACATTTAATCTTGTTTACTTTCTTCTGTGACTCTAGTTAAAAAATACCTCCTGAGGGTTTAGAATTTTAACTTGAGTGTGATAAATAATCAAGCTGTTCATGTTGCACAGATGCCACATTCTTTTGTATGAAGTATTTCCAAGTGTCTTCCTTTCTAATCCCTTTTTAAAGACACTTTAAGGTCAATATACCTCTTGATGTTGTAATTTTGTGTGGCTTAAAGCATCTGGAAAGTAGATAGCAAGAGCTCTTTTCGTCCAACCTGCAGACTTGCTATTTGTATATACTATTTTCCAGCAGTATTTGTGCTTGATTCTGGTCTCCTGTGCTCTGCAGCAAACTAAACTTCTGCTGTATGCAGCCATCTACAGCAACCAGCTCTGAATTTTGGGTCATCACTAGGTTAGTTTAAAAAGTCAGGACTTTAATACATTGAATATGAGGTTAGAGTGAATACGACGATAGTTTCTGTTTCTTCAAAGTTGCCAGTGACAGTTTTCCTTCTTGATCTCTTTTATCCTGCTGCCAGAGACTTCCTACTTTTAACTTATCTCACGTTGTCCCTGAGACCGCTGTAACTGTGCTGCAGAAATGAAGGGACACCTTGAGGGTTTGATTTCTGTGTAGGGGACTGTTGGCACTTCTGTCACCCTGGAAAATGTCCTTAGGCCTATAGGAGACTGGGAAATGCACAAGCCCTGAGGATTTCTGCTAAAGTGATCAGCGATGAAATGCTGGCATTTAAATTGCCCTTGTATAGCTTCCCAGCTATGTACCCATGGAGTTAATTAGAACTATTCACACCTTCTTACCGTGGTTGTTTGCTTACACCTGCCAAAAAGCCTCTAACTTCAAATCGTGGGTAATCCTCTGTTTGCTTTAGGAATACTTTCTTCACAGTCCTAAATGCTAGAATTTGTAAAGGAAAGCTAGGGGTTAAGAGAACAATTACAAGCATTCGATTTCTAATTCATTCAGGACAGCAGAACCTGTAGATTATTATTTTTGAGAATCACAGAATGGTTGAGGTAGGGAGTCTAGTTCCACCCGCTTCCCTAGAGCAGTCAGCCTGTTGCTCAAGACTGTGTCCAGTCAGGTTTTGCATATCTCCAGGGATGGAGACTCTCTGGGCAACCTGTGCCAATGTTTGACCATGCTCAGGAAAAAAAAAAAAAAAAAAAAAAAGAAAAAGAAAAGAAAAGAGAGAAGTGTTTTCTTATGTTTAAATGGAATTTCCTGTGTTTCAATTTGTGCCCTTACCTCTTCGCCACTGGTCATCACTGAGAAGGGCCTGGCTTCATCTTCCTGTTCCGCCCTATTAGGTATTTCTACAGACTGGGAAGATCCCACCAAGCCTTCTCTTCTCCAGGTTGAACAGTCCTAGCTCTCTCAGGCTCTCCTTGTATGACAGATGCTCCAATCTCTTAATCCTGTTTGCTGGACTCCAGACTTCTTTGAAAGTCTAAAAGAATATTTCAAGATCCTGGCGGCGGTTTCTGTCCCTGTGATGGAACAGCAATTTTTATTGCCAGTATAGTTGCAGAGGGAGTGCATGCGCACGTGAATTGACTTATGTAGTGCATTTTTTTTCCCCCTGCTTTATCCCATTATTAGTGCTTATGGTCATTTTATTTGCTTTCAGTTTTGGTCTGAGTTATGAGCTCTGCCCACCCAGGACATTAGATATCCCCTTCAGTTTCTTGATGATGAGAGTGCCTGACCCCTGTTGGCTTCCTGGCAGGATGGAAAAGCATAGAGTGGCACTTCATTCACTACACGAGGCGTGCTCCATCAGGCACTCAGACCTGTTGTTCATTTCTATCTCAGTCTTTCTGTGAAATGTGCTCGTTGTGAAAGTGGTGCTGGAGGTAGATGCCACACTGTTGTTGTTGCTGCCTGCAAAACACAATGGTAGGTACTCACCAAGCCTTGCAAAGCCTGATTCTCTCGGTATGCAAAAGCACCCATTTAATTTTATTCCTCTTCCGGTGCCTGTCTGGGGTAAGTTTCAATCAGATACTCTTCTTTTTGTGTATGTGTATGCATGTGTGTGCACGTGTATGTTTGTGTAAAAATCCATGCAGATGCATGAGAAAGAATACAGGAGAGATCCCTCTGACAAATCCAACCTGTATGACAGCTTCAGAGATGGTAGGAAATTTTTTGTGACACGAGCGGCAAGTTGATTTGAGTAACTGATTTTAGTTCGTTATCTCCAACATGCATTTTACTTTCTTTCTTCACGCAAAAAAAAAATGTCTTTCGGGTGCACATTGACTGGTCTGTGCTCTCTGTCTTTGCACACTCTAAGAAGGCTGAGGGACTGTCAGCCATCAGGGTTGCTCTCTGAAGCCTGACAGCAAGAGAGATAGCTGGCAAGTTGTGGAAAGTGATTCTAGGAAGGTGAGATAGTTGGACTGCTATAGAAGTGGGTTGTGCTTGGCATAGTTCTCCAAAGCAAGACAGATTTTGCAGAATTTGTTCAACATAATTCAGTGCTAAACTGTGTGACAGTAGCTCTGGCTCTAGCTTGTTTTTTATATATCGCATCCTGTCTTCAGATTCCCATGGTCGTCTGCCTGGGTGCAGCCTTCTTTTGCTAGGCACCCAGCTGCCTTGACAACCGCTTTGCACTGCAGTCATCGAGCAGAGGGTTCCAAATTTCTGGTTCATTTAATGGGATCATAACCAACGTGGCTGCAGCCGATTACAGCATTACATTTCCCTTGCAGCTTTTTCTGGGTCTGCTGTCAAGCAGGTTTGCATCTAGTGCATGTGTGTTGCAGATCTGTGACACTGTAATAGTGACTATGTCCTGAGCAGCCACACAGTCTTCATAACTAACAAAGTCCCTTTCAGAACTGAAAAAATTATTACGCAGAACAGACCATTTCAAATCAGCACATCGCCTCTTGCTCAAATATGCATGGTGTGTTCTTTGGCTAAAATAGAGGACAAGTGAAGTGTGCAGCATCTACATCGTTGTACATGTTTAAATTTTTCTCAACAATCAGTATTTATTGGCCATTCCCACAGGAACTAAGGGGAATGTGATCGGATCCGTCTGAGGAACACGGGAAACTCCTGGTGAATCGGGCAGTGCCTCTCTCAGTACAACACATGCTAAACAGCAAGACTTTGCATGAATTGTTGTGGGCATACAGAGTTCACTTCTTTTCCTTGTGAAGTCACTGCACTAATTATTTTGCCAATTATTTGCAGGACCTTCAAGATGAAAGGTGTTAATTAAAATAGACAAACAGAAAGATACACGTTCAGGTCCATGTCTTGAAAAGCACTTGACATCTATCTGAAAATTTGTGATCCTTGTTTTATTATGGGCTGCCTTTATACAGGGTAACTTTTTTTACCCTCTAATATTGTGCAGTCTTCTCATACAGGCAAAAATATTTATTTTTATTTCATTTCGCTTTTATGTTTGTTCCTCCTAAAGCAGTGTCAACCTCACGGTAAGGGACAGAAGAACAAAGTAATTTTGCTCAGAACAAATACCTTCTGGCTTTATTCAGAATAAACCCAAACTAGACCCCATTCATTACACCCATCAAACCAAAAGCTGTTAAGAAACGCTAGCAACATCAAATCCAAAGCAAAAAGGCCAAAGGTAACTGTTTCATCCCCCATGGAAAAATAAAACTTAGCAATTGGGGTTTTTTATCCTTTCAAACAGGGCAGGTTTTGGCATTTCTTATCACTTTTTGATAGATTTTCTAACTCAAATAGTTATTCAACAGCAAGTGATTTTTTAAAAAAGAAAAATAATTGTTGCTATCAATGTCTTTAAATAAATATGTAACACAAGTGGCGTGCAAATTTGAGAAGGGCTTCCTGAGCAGGTACACTCATCCGAAGTGCAGAATGAGAAATGTGGGATTTTGCCTACCTTGTCTTTTGCTGGCAAGCGAATTCAGGACAACATAAGGCTGCCTCGCAAGTTCTTAGGACCTGGATTTTGATGTAGGTGACAGAAGGAAACTTGGTGAAGAATGACCATGAAGTGTTTCTGGGGAAAGGAAGAAGGGAAAACAACAAAGTAACAGCAATTGGCTTCAGGAAGGACAACTGTAACCAAGTTGGAGATTTGTATGGAAAGAAGCCTAACAGTAGTTCTTGGCAGGTCCTTAAAGAAACTTGACCTCTTGAGTGAGACTTTTGGCGCTGCCTCCTGTAACATGCTCATAGTGAGCAGGGAAACCAAGAGTAGGTACAACTATAATTAAGTCGCTAAGTGTAGCTGTCAAACCCCAGGGACCACATGCAGTTCTGGAAGGGTCTGTGCTTGCTCTGGTATTAACCAGTCCTTTTATTAATGTCGTGGATGATGGACAAGAAAGCGTGTTTATGAAATGTCCTGATGACACCATGCGTGGAGGTGCCATAAGCACTTCAGGGGACAGAACTAGATGAGGAATTGAAGAAACAGCCTGGAAAATAGTATCCAATTCAGTGAGGACAAAATTCTGTGCCTGGGGGAATGATGAATGCCCAGGCAGTGCAACTTAAGGGAAGGATCTGGATTAGTCTTGGTCAGACACTGTATGTAGAGCTGACATTGTATGCATTGCAGAAAGGGCAAACATCCGGCTGAGAAGTCAGGAATGTGGTCTGTAAGGCACATGTGGTAATTCTGCTTTACAGCTGGAGCCCTGAATTTTGCGCTCTGTAATCCAAGAACAATGTGGAGGACAGCGGTGGTCAGAGGCTTAGAAAATACGAGCTGTGCGTAAAGGTTGGAGAAGTTGTGTTTATTTAGTCTGGAGAAAAAAAGAGGGGAGACGTGGTAATGGTATTCAAATATGTAAAATGACAGCTTTGAGAGAAAAAGGATAAACCTTGCCTATGTTCATGTGAGCAGAATAAGGAATAACAGGTGCAAAAGACAGTAGAGATTTAAATTAAACACCGAGTAAAACTTTCTATCAGTAGGAGTGGTTTTGCGCTGACACAACTGTCACAGGAGGCTGTGGAAGCTCTGTCACGGGAGGGTTTTTATACAAATAAATTAGACAAGCACACATGTTTGGTGTGTGGCCGGTGTGCCTCCGGGTGAGGGAGAGACAAGGTGGCCTCCTCAGGTCCCTTCCAGCTCTAATTCTGTGATATAAATTCAGTAGCAACGCTATAATGACGATTAAGTATCTTGAAAGAGACTTGATAGATGAGGCTTTTGGTTTCTAAATACTCAGCATGCTGTGTTTTAGACTCTGCATCTTATTCAAACCCATCTAAAGTTTCATATCCTCCTTTGTCTTTCTTAATATGGGAATCTTTTTTAAAAGTGAACATCAGCATTGAGTCCGACTGTTTTCCTGAATATGAAACTTTTCCAAATACAAGCTCAACGTGAAATAGAAAGACAGGTTTTAAAATGACTTTTCTCACTTTGCAAAAGGAATTGGAACACATCATTCCCGCCACTTCCTTTTAGAGTTACCTTGGGACTCTCCAGTCCTCACCTATCTTATCTGGTACAAGGTTGTTTTCTGTGATATTTGTCTGCCTAAGAGTAAATTAAATGCAAAATTCATCAGGCTATTTGGACAGATATATATAGAGAGATATATATAAAGACCATTGTTTAAAAATGATCTAAGCAAAGCTGCGGAGAAGGTTTTTTTCTTCTACAGCATGATTTCAGTCAGGGTACAAACCTGCCCTACTGGTTGCTGGCTGATTTAGTTGAGTTTGGGGCAGTCACGGTGCTGACTAGTGCCCTGCAAATGCAACCCGAGCAGAAGGCAGACGGGAGAGTAGTGCAGAAGGGAGGAGAGGATGGTTCGCAGGTAGCTGCGTGTGCTTGTGTTAAGAGTGAGAGCAAGGAGAGAGGTGAAGCTCTTAACAGAGCGAGTGAAGGACTTCAAGGAAACAGCAGATTCACTGTTTATCACTTGGGGAATCTGCAATAAAAGCAGTAAGAACTATGTAATTTTTTTTCCACAGCAGCAACCACGTACTTTGAAGGGTGGTGCCTTCCTCTGCCAGCTTACTGAAACATGGAAAGGTGGATCCGGTCGAATGTTCGCAGTTACTTTCATCTGGGTTTGACTCTTTTGTGTCAATCCAGTCAGCTCAGGAAGAGAGACTCACTCTGCATTTGGGGCTTTATTTTGCATTCCCCCACTGAGGGTTCTGGTCACCAGCTTACAGTTTCTCTTCTGCTTCACTAGAAAGGATGCAGAAGGCTGAAAATTAAAATGTAGTCTAAAGGCCAGTTTGTCTTCATTTGTATCTGAATTCTGGATGGGGAGTACTAGTGTTAGCCCCTGCAAAGTGCCCTAGATCTGTTTTTACCTTCTCTCTATGAAAGAAAAGACGATATTTCATGTGGGCTTGCAAGTAGAAATTGGCACACTGACAAAACAAAAGAAAAAAAAGGAGAATTTGTGCATGCACTGTCCTAAATGTGCAGAAATCTCTCCGATTTTTAAAAGTGTTTCTTAGGAAGTCTGTCTTAAGCAGAATTCTAGGAAATAAATTAAAAGAGTAGAAATCTATTGGCATTATGGAAATTAATTAATTATGGTTTAAAGATAACCATAGGAGCAAATTATACTTCCATAAGTTCATATGAATTCAATGTCGTAGCACCCAAAATAAATGTTACAAGCAGTGTAAATGGCTGAGCAAAATGCGAGGGACACCTGCTTGGGAGTGAGTTAGAGAAAGCTTATGTAAATTCAGTATAGCACATCTTACACTTACCATAGAGATATTTTCAGGAAGATATTCTAGAATTATGTTGAAATAAAATATAGGTGCAAAGGTAACAGACAGAACATTATCAGTTTTTTCTCTGACAATATATGCAGAATTTAACTTTTATTTACAATAGCTATTATTTCTAAACAAGTAAAAAAAGTAAAGTTATGATGATGGAGCTTTTTCCTACCAAAAGGACTGATTGTTCTCTCGGCCAACAATGACCAGGTAAGCTTTTAAAAACGCTTTTGGGGGAGCGGATTTGTTAGTGCTTCCTATCCCTTTCTTGCAATGTCTGAACTCCCTCAGTGAAAAAAATATACCAGTTTCCATCTGAGCCATATTGCCTTATTTCATCTCTAGTCATGAAACCAAAGTGACCTCCTTCCCTGTGATAACTGTGAATGATTGAGGAACTCCTGGAGCCTGTGCAACGAGCTACAGGGACTCTTCCATGACTACTACTTTTTGGCCAATAAATTCACAGCTCAGGGCTTTACCTTGCATATATCAGGAATTTTACATTGTTCCGTTCTTTCTTATTGTATTACCACGAAGGCAATCCTGTTTATGCTTTATGCCAAAGCTGTACAGTGGATAATACAAGCTGCAGCTCCAGCCACCTTGCACAGAATTTACAGCGACCGATTTAAGTTTTGAACTGGGGATTTTCTCTCTTGGTTGTTTCTTACGTTTTGAGCTTCATACAGATATTAAAAGCAAATCTCAAAGCTTTATAATGCAGATGAAGGTTATCATAAGCCTCACTGTTTACTCAGAAGTCTTCTGTTGTGTAAGTGAAGTTAAAATAGTTGTTAGTTTTGATGCAAAGGTAGAAGGTGGGGAGTGGCCTTGTGTTTTGAAGTCACTGTGTCCCTACCATGTCTTTGCCCTGACTCAGATTTTATTTTTCCCACCCTGCTTCTGACTGTCCATTTTTGAGCAACGGGCTCCGTCTTAGCAGTGAAGTGGGCTTCACTGTTTTCCCACGTGCCTCTGTGTTCATCTTTTATATGTTTCTATTCTTTTTGCAAACCCTGAGATCCTTATCACTTCTCAGTGACCTTTTCAAGTGTTGTTGCCCATCATTGCACATTTGGAGTACTTCTGTGCACAATACTAATGTTTCTTTTTATGGGTCAGGCAAGCCCTTTATTGAAATATTTCCAGCTTTCATGGTTGGTGTTTTTAGAAAGAGCAACTTTAAGCATCATGCTACTGATACATAAAATCACTTGCGTTCTATTTCCTTCCACATCAAGGATTTAAAATTATCATAAATTATCATCATTACTGCTTTTTACCATACTCCATAGTAATGTTAGATATTTGCAAATGCATTTGAGGAAAAAAAAAAAAAAGAGCATTAGTTGGTAAAGTTTATTTAGCAAGGAGACTGCTGCCTCTCTGCAGTTGTTCTGTCATTCAGACTATCTCACTATGTGCAGTTTTTTTCAGGACTTATAAACCAAAAAAGTATGTCCCCCTCACAAGTGGAACTTGGGTTCTTTTATTTGCACAATAATTTTGTGTTAATTTTTATTTTTTATTATTAGAGTATTATTAAATCCATCCGAATAACTTCTGATACCTGACGCAGGCTGTGACTGAGAGCGCGGCTACACAGACCCTTCCTGCGTTCGTGCTGCAAACATGCTGCCTCGGGCACAGGGCTCTGCTGCCAGCGCTAGATGCCTCCCAGGCTGGCGCAAGCTCATCTCCGGCCGGCCCACAGCACACACAAGGGGTCTTGGGTTTGTCTGAACAGATGCCCCTGAATTGGTATGAGAGAGGCATTAAAAAAACCACCACAACAAAGGAGTCAGGCAAACCAGCTCGCAATTTCAGCTGAAGCTTGAATTTAAAAAAAAAAAAAAGAAGTTTTCTTACTTCTTTTTTTTTTTTTTTGTGGGGAATACAGAAAATTTTTATGCCAAAAAAGCAGTTGCTTATCTCTGGCTGAGTCTGGCTGAGTCTGCTCACAGTAAAAGATACACCCTAAAATAAGACCAGACAGGTTGTTGTGATGCTGGCGGTGACAAATGAAGGCTGTGGGACTGATCAGGATCACAGATACCTTAGATAAGTTGCAAGACATATCGTACTCGGGAACTACAGTACCTGGCAGGATTCCACTGTTTATTTTAACTGACTTACTAGAAATAAGAATTCTGGTGCTACAAATAAAACCTTTGTGAAAGTAAGTTGGGAAGGGAGTAAGATATATAGTATTTGGAGCGCTGCAATTTCATATAGTCAATATATTTTTGAGCTTGTGAGCCTTTTGCGGGCTTTTGGCAAACAAGCTTGCAGCAGAACCTTAATTACATATTTCACAAAAGGAGTTCTCAATTTTTAAATACAGTGTGCTTGCCAGAGGTGACAGATGAACACCTAAGTGGAAGGCTCCAAAGCAATAAAATGCATCTTTGATGATGGGGACACTGCATAAAGTAGGAAGACATTATAATAACAGAGATGAATGCAGACAGAAGAAGGAAAGAAAATTTCTTTGACCAAATAAATGTTTTTAAAGCAGTGTTTGCATGATTGCCTGACCTGAATACCTTGTTTCTGAATAAATCATTTCTTGAACTTTTTGTCTCTTAGACATAACAAAATAGAAATAAACTTAAAAATGGAACGAGCTTTTGTGACATTCATATACAGCATACAGTATATTTCCTTCTTGGGTATTTTAAAGATCGCAAAGGACAGGCTAGCAGCAATCCACTTCAGGCTGGTAGTAACCAGAAGTTATCTCATGACTGTTTAACATCCTAAATCTTTCAGAGCAAAGTGAGGTGCCTTGCTGTGGGACATCTGCACTACTGGTAGTGTTCATCCTCTTGCCACGAGCTCATAAAATCCTGGTCACCTTGCCCAGCACTGTCTCTTGGTCAGTTTATTCGTTTTCTGATTTGGTACAATATTTTAGATGCGCTCTCCCATGGGAGCTTCCTTCTGCATCTCGTATTCTTCACGTCAAGTTTTATCCCCTGGAGTATGAGGAGGGAGACACTGCACGCATCTTTCCTCTTTTCTTGTATCAGCTATCATCTGCCTTTTCCCAGTTCACCTCCTCTTCGGAGTTTGGGCACCTCTCCCTCTGAGCTCTCCGCCTCACCCTGGCTGGCTGTTCTGCCACCAGATCCTCTAGACATCCAACTTGTTTTCTTCATCGTATTTGGCCTGCAAGCAGGATTGACTGAAAATAGTCCAACCACCACTCTCTATTTTCTCCCTTCACGGGATTTCTGTTCATTTCATTTTCAAAATTACATACCTGCTTTCTTCTCGACCATCTGTGTGGTGTCAAACTGTCTGAATAACCCAGAGTATAAATGTGACATACACTGAATGTGTAGAATGGAGAGGGAATAAATTTTGACCTTCCTTGTTAAGATTCATCAGCACCTCTCACTTCCACCTCTTTAAGGAATAATTATTGCAAAGAACAATCCATTTAATTTCTATCTGTAGGATTCCGTGCAACCATAAGGATCTGCCCTTCTGGATTTTGTTGCTTCCAAGGTCTATGGAGGTGTGAAGATGGAACAGAGAAGTGAGTTATAGGATGTGAGAGCAGACAGTAAACCAGCAAAGGTTATAAACATGAATTTATCTTCTTTGACACTTCAGCATACTTTTTTGTTTGTTGTCTTAGTTTTGTCTTTTCCAGTTCAATAGTGGTTTCATTCTTCCTGTTATTAGTATAAAGATATAAAGGTAGGCATGGTATTAACAACAGATTAAGGCATAGTGTAGTATAAAACACTGTGAAGCAGTAATTGAAAAATACGTAAGCTAAGTAAAAGAAAATAAGTAATCAAAGTACCACATGCCAGAGTCCAAAGCCAGTCCCTGGGGAACTTTTTGTGCGTGACAGCTACTAGCAGTCACAAGGCTGATTTGGTGACTCCAGACTGTTAATTATGTATTCAGGCCACACTTTGTTCTCTTCTTCAGTTACGGCTTCAACGAGATACGGCTCTTTCAGCATTTCTTGAGAAAAGCCAGGCTAAAGGCTTTTCAGAAGGGGCGGTTAATGCACTCTCCAGGTTGATGTTACCAGTTTGAGGATAAAAGAGGAAAAATTCATCGCTAAAAGTGAAAACTGAAAATGCATATATGTAAAGAATTATGCCCAACAGCTTAGGAAAGGAGTAAATAGTAACTCTCTCAAGCTGCTGGGCTTTGTTTGCCAGAAATTAATCTGTTTGGAGAGGCGGGAGGAGGGACAGAACAGTATTTCTGCAGTTGATGTCCAGTTTATCCTCACCTCAGGGAAAATACAGATGGTGACGGTCCCGGCAGTTTCTAACCTCATCTTGGATGATCAGCTTTACACAGCTACTCATTATGAAGCCGACTTGGGGTTAGTAGGGAAATGATACCAGGTGGCGCAGAAGGGCAGGAAGGGTGTCCATAAAGATGTATTTCACTAAATTTCATTGAGAATTAAGTTTTAGCTTTACATTAAATTTTTAGCTCTTAAGACTTCTATGCAAAACGATTTCAAAAGAATTTTATTACTAGCCTGTAATATACTGAGTCTTAATCTTTCTATTACTTTTTAATGATGTACTGGAGAACTTGGAGGCCTTCCATTTTACGAAGCATATTTTGTTTTAAACTCCAAAACCCATATAGAAATGCAGTCTATTACTTAATAATTTCAATGTTATTCTATCATGTATGCTTTTCTAACATAGAAGTTCTGGAATTTGCTGTGGAGTATTCATTTAAAGCAGAAATCTCTATCAAGGACTTTTTTTTTTTCTTTTCTTTAGCATAGAGATGTCATGGTGAAAGATGGATTTCTGTGGGACATCTCTCACAATGGTGATTTATTATTTAACATTAGCTGGTCTCAGTCCATCTTCTTCCTGGCCACTGCGTAAGGTATTCTTAAAGGATAACCACGCTAGTGGTAGAGTGCTTTGGGATACACGGAGAACGCTGTGCACAAACCGGTATTACGGTCTCAGAGTCACTGGACTTGTACTCACTTCACAGAAAACATCATTCCCCGGCATTAATTAGAGACAGAGCCCAAGGATTGCATGTGGATGTTGACTCACCTGATTCTTCAGGTCACTGGCGAGGTCAGTTGCTGGGTATGTTTTGGGAAGATTTCTGGACCACTGTATGGACACAGAGCTCCAGTTTCCAGGCTGCAGACAAAGCTGCCCAGAGGGTAAGGTGGTGGGTGGAAGTAGGTGGTTTCCCTTGGAGCGGAGAAATCTTCCACAAAGTGCTGAGGCTCCGGTTGCAGCAGAGACCAACTCCGGTTTGCCACAAACAAGCTAGAGAAGCTTGCTGAATAGAAAAAGCACTTTGCTACAGAGCAAAGATTCAGTGGGAAGAGAAGAAAGAAGCACTGTAGTTAGGACTCCAGGAAGAAATCTTTAAAGTAAATAGAGGTACTTTCAAAACACCTCCAGTATCCTCTTTTGCATCAATGAAAAATGTGCAGCTGCTTTGTAAAGGACTAGCTTTCACCAGCTCGAGATCATCAGAAAGCTGATATTTTTCCAGCTTCCCATGAGCTTCCCAGAACTGACAGCTATAAATCCACCATAGGGAAGAGGATATTATATTTCTTCTTCTGAAAAGATAAAAGGGGGATGATGACTAATGCTGAAGTGAATTGTTAAGAGACTTATTTACTTAATTGAGCCTGTTTGTTTGGTATGTGTCCCAATTAAATCATTTTTGTTGTGACCATATTGAAGCAACCTACACCCTTGTGACCTTCGCTTATAATTATTACCATATTCCTCTTTTGAAGCACTGTTTTGATTATGTACTCAAAAAGCTCTGCTAAAATATCTGTAGCATTAGTACAGAGTCAGACTTTTCCATTGTTTTGAACTTAAGGATAGTAACAAAAAGAATCATTCTTTATTGAAGTTCTTGGAGGTTATGGGTCACTTACAGCCCTTAGGGGCTGGAGGGGGGGTGTCTTCCTTTTTAATTTCACAAAATGACTATTTTGAATAGGCAGAACTTGTTCTCTGACTAGAAATTCTTTTAAGAAAAATGTGTTGTTGGGTGGTAGCACTCAGAGGCACCTCGAAATTCCTCTGGTGTGCTGAATATTGTAGGTGTTACAGGGTCAGAGGAGCAAGTAACATCAGCTGAAAAGGGGCTGGCAAGTATGACCAGCCCTAAACTTACTGAGATCGCTATGTGGAATCTCTGCCCCAAATGAGGCATTGTTTTTATTATTGCTTGAATTAACGACAGTGTTTGACAGCTCTTTGCCTAAACCCTGGTGGAGCCGTCTGGACACCTATCTGTGAAGGAGAGACTCTTTCAGACATGGCAGTCAAATTTGCAGTGGTAGGTGACTCTGTCAGTGAGGGGTTTCCTGTACAAGGGAGGCATTTGTTCCTCAGTGCTTCATTGGATTAAGATTTTGCTGGTTTGTGCCAACCTCCGCCATAGTAATTTACACTCAATAAGACGTTTTTGTACTCTGTCCTCAGCTCCTCTCCTCCTGTTTACCTGAAAATCCCAGCCAAAAGGTTTTCCTCCATCACGGCGTGCACACATGCACCGGTGGAGCTAGTTTTTGGCAGCAATCCCCCAGGCGGTGTCGGTTTAGAGAAAGGTGCTCTGCATGTTGCATCTTTCATTCCAGTGGAAATAGAAGGTCTTTTACCAGAATTAAGTCTTAAACCAAGCCCCCTCACCACTGCCTATTGTCTTTGGAAAGCTGCTAAGTACCCTTGTGGTTTTGTGCACCCCTTACAAGAGCGGTCCCTTCTCCTCTTTACACAAGGCTTGCTGATATTGTTGCGCTTGAGCTAAGTAATATCCCTGCTACCCCCAGTCTCTATTGGCTCTCTGCTCCCTTCTGTCCAGATCAAAACCGGCCATGCTTTTAACTTCTTGAAGCACGGCGTACCTTTTTTTCTCTTCCTCATTCCCAGTCCTTTTCTCTCTGCTTCCTTACAGAGTGCCTTCATGTCTGTGTTTTATGCTCTGTGGAGTTTCTTTTTTGTATGGCAGAGTCTCTCTGTTCTTGAAACAATTAAAAACACTTCTTTAAAGATAATGGCTCACTCTGGGTCTCAGTTTTTCAATGGATGACCTTCAAAGTTGCTGGGGATTTTGATGCCTGAGGACAGCAGGTGCTAGGTAGAGCGTACCCCAGATGCCACCCACTCACTGGAGTGCTGTGTCCTCTTGGTTTAACTGTTTGCCTGAGCAATCTTCTGTTCTCCTTCAATGTAAGACTGCTCATGTAGCAAAAAATCCTGCGTCAGTAGAAAAGAAAAGGTTTGGAAATCTTTCTTCAGCTGTGAATAATAATCCAGTGTAAAACAGACCACCATTTCAGACCAGGCCGCCTTCAAGCACCAGGCAAAGGTGGGCGATTGAAAAAGCCAAAGGAGTGGTCTCTCCACAAAAACAGAGTTAGAGGTTAATGCTTTGCCCTGCTCACTCTTGACCTTCTCTCTATACGTAATCTGGTTTAACTCTTTGAATATGTCTATGTCTAGAACCCTTTGACTAAGTGTTCTGCTTTAGAGTACGTATGAAAGATGCTGTATGAAATAGTAATTCCCTTTCCGTCGCTGGGAGTTCCCTTTTTACATGAACTCATGTGCCAGATCACACAGCATGCAGCCGAGGTGTTGCATTTTATATGACACCTACAGGACTCTACTGAATGAAACCTGCAAGTCTTCAGAGTTCTGAAAATATTACTTTCTGTTTATGTATTCTTTGGCATAGAAACAGAAAAGCTGGGGCTGGAGGTGGGAAATGGATTGCCATCTTGGAAATTTAACGACCAGCTCTTTCCCTGTGACGTGTGTGGAAAAGTGTTTGGTCGACAGCAGACTCTGTCCCGGCATCTCTCGCTACACACAGGTAAGCCGATGCTTCGTGCTTGGCTGTTGGAGCACTGAGGGAATCTGTGTGTCCGTCGTGGTTTGTTTAAGTGGAGGGGGAAGAAGGTACGCAGAAGAGCGTGCGAGCCATCCTCAGCTCCTTGCACTTAGAGCAGAGCCAAGCGCAGAAACAGGAGAGAATGTCAGAGCGGTATTCAGAGAATGAACTAACGTTTTATTTCTTTAAAGCCTACTTGTAATTTATCTTTACAAAACGTGTAAATTCAAGTTTGTCCAGGTTCCAGTAGACCAGCCTGTAGATACCAGCTGGTTAACCAAGCCTGTTAATGGAGTTCTGAAAAGGCCCAGCCTTTCTTACAGTCGTCTGATGAGCTTTTTGAATGTCACTGAAGAGTAAAAGCTTTGGCCCTGGTGTTTCAGATCCGGTGAAACTGAAAGGATTTAATATCTGTCATTCATCTTTGCTCTCATGATCCAGTTCTGAGAGGAACGGCGGCTGTTCTACCCCATACCAACTTTCTTAAAGTGAATCAGCTTCCAATCAACTGAGACTGACCGAGTTTTTATATGGAAGATGCACCTTGTCAGCCTGCCGAGAGGCACTGCACTTGAAAGCAAGAATTTCTGATGCAGTGCAGAAAAATACTGTTGGTATAATGCCAGTTTATGTTGTACCATCTAGTGGAGCCATGCTGAAAAGGTTCAAACGCTCTGTTCTGTGGCATCATGGGGTTTTCTTAGTCCTAAGCTGCTCTCTTGAATACCTTTCCCCTAACACTTGTAGCATTATATTTCAAATTTAGAGCAGCAGCTCCTCAAAGGGAAAGGTTGTAAAAGCCGATGTAATGTTTGGTTATTTTAATCAACTCTTTACAAAAGAAAGCCCGGCACATACAAAAAAAAAGTGCTGCCAGGATTTAGAAATGTTTAATTTAAAACAAAATCATTTTTATTTTAAATTGTTTAAGTTGTGAAGCATCAGAAACTCACGAGGAATTTGTTTAATTTCTTCAACTGTTCTTTGAGTGAGCTTTCTTCATTAGTGTTCTGAACTGGCCTAATGATACAGCGTTCCCTTTCCTCCCCACCCTCAGATTTTAATACAAAATCATCAACCAGCAACTCTCCACAAGTGATCACATGGGCAACCTCAAGAATAACTGGACCCAAAAATCAAATAAAAGATGCTAGGTAAAGGAAGTAGTTGTAGATTATTGACCCGTTTCTCTACTGGCTCTGCTGCAGTTCTCACAGCAGCTGTTGCCCCAGTTTTCCAGTTTATAAAGTTTTGCATGATCTGACTACAAATGGTAGAGCAAGTTAAAAAAACTGGCCCTGAACAACTTCCAAATTAGTTGGTGGTTGGTTTTTTTCTGAGTAATTGCTGTGAACTCCTATAAGTTTCAAAAATGTCGAGCTTCCAAAGTACCTCGTTCTGAAAGCTGCTCGGAGAAACCCAAAGGAATGCATACTTGGTTATTGGCGGCTTTAAAAATAGCTTGCTTTGAAATGACGTACACATGTAAGGTTTTCTGTTTCTTTTTCAGAAGAGAGAAAATACAAATGCCACTTGTGCCCCTACGCTGCTAAGTGCCGTGCTAATCTGAACCAGCACCTGACCGTCCATTCTGTGAAGCTGGTGAGTACAGACACTGAGGACATTGTCAGCGCTGTCACTTCTGAAGGCAGCGATGGAAAGAAGCACCCTTATTACTACAGGTGAGGACCCAGACAAGGGCTGTGCACCAGACGCTGGAATCTGAATGTCTTATCTGCCTGCCAAGGACGTGCTGCAGGGCCACCCTTCTGGTGTTGCAGGGTGGAACTGCGATGAAAGTATTTGCCTTGCCCACATCTGACTCTAGGTTAAGCAGCAAAACCCAGCCGGCTGCCTCATGCTGTTTGACTTGGCTGCCCATCGGGAAAGACTCTGGGGTTTGGTGTGGGGTTGGTTTTTTGGCCTTTTTTTTTTTTTTTAAATGACTTTGTGAGGCAGATGGGCTCCTAGAAGTCTCTTTAACTAACTTTTTATGCAGTGTTCGTTTTAAGTTTTGTGTTTGGAAACATCCCATCGCGTACGCGGATTCATGGCAAATGTAAAGCCTCGTGCTTCCAGTTGCCTCTGACAGCTCCACTGTCAGAGGAGACAGACAAATCTATAAAATCAAATAGGAAAGCGTAATAAGAATTGTTATATTGATGTACACATTTCCACCATTTGCTAGAGGTATATACACTCACTGACCAACATGATGAAAGAAAGAAAACCTTTAGGAGAATTTGCCTGAAGAATTAAAGGGAATTACCCAGATAAACTGGATATTTGGACATTCTCCGTGTTGTATGCACTGTTGTGCCCTCTGCAAACTGTGATATGCAATCTAGTGGCCAAGCAGATTACCAAATCACTCTTACTTTTAGTCAAAGTGCCAAGAGCAGATTTAATTACAAAATCATAGAACTAAGAAATAAATGAGACCTGCTGGATTAGATTATCTAGTCCATCCCCCTGGGAAAGCAAAGTAGTGCCCTAGAGCGTACACCTTTTTAAATGTTTTTGCTTTGTTTTAAATGTTAATGGCCTAATCAAAGCAAGAGGAGGACTCTGCAAAGAAAGTTAAATTAAAGGGTCTTTTCCATTGCCTCTCAATATCACTCTGTTTATGCATTGGCTGTGAAATCTGTATCCCTGCTAATTATTTGCATAGCTGATGACTGCTGCTTTCCAGTCAAGCATAAGAAATGTTTGAACCCAATTTTACTTGCTTACGCTGAAACTGCCAGGCAGTTTTGCACAAGATCCCAGTTTGGCATGGGAACCATTCCAGGGCTTGAAAATAACTCCTGGAGTGTGCAGCAAGCTCTCCGTTTGTCAGTGTATCAGCCATACTAAACATCTTGGCAAAGCTGCAATGCCTCTTATTGCCCAAAGGAATCAGCTAGGTGATGCGCAGCATCTGGAATCTGTAGTTTTTAATTAACTTTATGATTATTTAGCATCATTATAGCATGTACAGGATTGTTGCATTGTGCCTGCTCTTAATCACGTTGGCATGGCCATCAGTTCAAAGGCAGTTCAGCAGACAAAAGAATTTCGCAGTGAACATTCAACAGTGAGGAAGAAAGAAATCTGTGCAGCGAGCTTTTTTCCTTGCAAATTCAGGGAAAGGCAACATGCTTCTGCTTGTGGTTTGTTTTTTAATGTTTCTTACTCTTGAATTCCCTTCTGCCTGCAGCTGTCACGTGTGTGGGTTTGAGACGGAGATGAATGTCCAGTTTGTCAGTCATATGTCCCTCCATGTGGACAAAGAGCAGTGGATGTTCTCCATTTGCTGCACAGCATGCGATTTTGTCACTATGGAAGAGGCAGATATGAAGGCTCATGTCAACAGCAAGCACACAGGTGATGATCCCTCTCTCCCAGCTGCAGTGATCTCTCTCTTCCTTGCTTTTTAGGTGCAACCTTCACACTTCCCATTAGCACTCTGCTTTCACTGAAACGCTTGCTAATTAAGGCCTGATCTCTCAAAGTTGAAGTGAATTGGATTCCAGCCAGGCAAATAATCTGGTAGTGCAGATCAATTTTCAAGCTTAGTGAAATAAATGAAGCACTACTTAGCCCTCCTTCTTCCTATTCCCCTTATCCCCCAAATCCCTTCTCCTGTTGAAGTCAGCGTACTTTGTTTTTCTGACTGGTTTACTGTTTTATCAAAATCCTGGTTTGACTTCAGTGACGATAAGGTGACTTTGAGTGCTAATTGTGCATACCTGGCTGAAAGTTTGAAATACGCAATACGTTGAGCTTCGCTCTTCAGTGTGTTTGGCTCCGCAGTCTCTCAGTTTGGAATTTCACGCTGATGTTTAGTTGACACTGTGATCCAGCAATACCGTAAATGTAACTTTATATTAAACAACAGAACAAGTCGTGTGTTCTCTCCCCGGTCCTGTTCACTTAATAGCCAAAGATAAGAGCAATAGCAGTTTTCAAACAAGCTCCATATGCTTAGTCCAACTAATGAAGTCTGGCATAATTCAAGAAGAAGAAAAATTAGAATTTTTTTAATTAATTTCTCTTCTCTTTTGCTGCCACAAACTACTAACAATTGTGTTGACAATACTGAACCTGAACTGCATCCAGCACAACTCTTCCCATTGCTAAATTGCTTTTCCTGTCCTACCAGGAATAAAATTGGGAAAACAGGGAGGGGTGGAGGAGGAGAAGAAGAATGCAGTTGTTTGTGCTCACAGATACATAAGTTAAATGTAACTACAAAAATACAAACCACTGGAAAGCTCCCTAGGGATTTTACGCCAGCATAGCTCTCAGCACTACTCCCTGCTGTCGGAGGTGTTTGCATCCAACTCCACTTCATGTACAGGAAGTCAAGGCAAATGATAAACGCCACTCATAGCCACGTGAAAAGCTTGCATCGGAGCTCAAAACTGAGCTATACTCTACTGTTATCATCCTATCGTGGCTAAAAGGTTGGAGCTGCTGCTTTTCTTTTAAAGAAAGACAAAACCCCCCCTTGTTCTTCCCTCGCCCTGTCAAACCGAGCCATTCAGCTGGCGATTCAGCCAAATGCTTACACATATGGCAAATACAGAAAGTAAAAAATAGAATGGATTTTCTGGGTCACTTGACTCCGGTCCCTTCTCCTGTGATGTTACCAACTCATAAAAGGCCTGTTTGTAAGGATGCTGGCATACGTCTTCAAACAAGTATAATTGTTTTAAACCGACTACTTCTACAGACAGGCAGCTGCAGATTTTCCTGCATTAAAGAATAGGGATGTTTTTAGTATTTCCAGCGTGTGTCTTCCTGATAATCAGAATACACATACGTTGTTCTTGTGCCAGAACTGTCCTTTATCTGAAACAGCAGTTCACCTCTTGCTCCCTCCACCTTTCTTCCCTTCTTCCACAGTATTTATTCCCTTAGTATATTTATGGAGAACAACCCTCTCCCCTCTAAATGTACATTGAGCCTTTTCTTATATGAAACACTGTTTTCTCACTGTACCAATCCCTCATTACATATGTTCTTGTTGGAACCCCTGCTCTCGACATACGCAATCACAGCTGTACATGGGGAAACGAAATAAGTAGTGGTGGCAGTGTAAAACAGCAGCAGCTACTGGGAATAGCTCACACAATAACATCCTGTGATCAGATTGCTTGAAGGCTCCCCCACACTGATTGCTCATATTCATCCCATGTTCTGCACAAATTCTTCTTTTGTTTTCCTTGACCGTTTCCAACTTAAGCACTCCTCATTTGTAGCAAAAATTCTTGTTACTGGCCCTTCAGGTCATAACCTTGTACTCGGTACGATTACATTTCATTCCATTTCTATTACTCTGGTCCCCAAGGTCAGTGCATCTTTCTATATGATATCCCCGTCATCCTCCCTATTGACAGCTCGGATCATCAGATTTCATTAGTGCATTCCTACATTTTTATCTTAAAGGTGCCCCTCATCAGTTTAAAGCTAGATGTTTGCAGAGTCCTTGATCGGGGAACTTTATCATATGAAGTTTTAGTAAAGTCTCTTTTTAACACAGCTCGGATTAAACCCACACATAGGCGGGAGGTAATAATTTGCCCATCCTTGCCTCGTTGGCTCACAGCAGTTCTCATACGAGAACTCTCGCTCTCGCTCATTTCTAGCGTGTGATAGGGTTTGGGATTTGAACTTCATACATTTATTGCACAGATAAGGAAACTCTGATGGGCTTCGGGTTTAGATCCAGTTAAATAATGTTTTTTTAAATTCATTATCTTCGAGGTCTTAATAAAAACAGATAAATCTCAAGACCATGCTGTTATCTCTTACCATCATTACTGAGGATGCTCCTTAGTACAATGAGTGAGATTATTCTCCTCTGCCCTTCCTCCCGGATTTAACCATTGGACCCACATAAATGGAAAGGTGGGGGAAGTTTAGCTGGGACCAGTAGGCACATTTGGTTTCCACACCCTAAACCTACAGAAGCTCTGTTTCCTTTCTAAGTGACAAGTTCTTCATTGGTTTTGAACTCTGAACTAATCAAAGTGTTTTCTTGGAATTTTTTCAGCTTTGTAATGAGGTAGAGTTGCATTCTTCTTCCCACTGCCATTATAGACAGACTCAATTCTAGGATAAACTGAGAGATGTACTGTTGTAAACACTAACAAAAAGGTGCAAGTATGATCTTAAAAGATCCATTAATTTCAGACTTATTTATAAGCCCGTTTGAATTAACTTTAAATATAAATATTTTTCCTGAAATTTAAAACAGGATCATTGAGATTCCATCTAATCTGCTATACTAGTTATTGCTCTTTATTCCTGTTTTTCAGCTGAAGAGAGGAAGACACCCAGTGAATCTAACAGTCCTTCTTCATCTTCACTGTCAGCACTGAGCGACTCTGCCAACAGCAAAGAAGATGTGGATATAACCCCAAAAAACAAGGGTTCAAACAACCTGCTAGTCATTTCTGTAGTGCCTGGTAGTCAGACCTCAGTGAACACTGAAGAGAAGTCAGAGAAAGGTAAAACGCTGTTAAACAAATATGAACTGTCACCTTCTATGCAGTTGATCTGGCCATAACGTAAGGAACACATTTTCCTGTTTTATTTTTCAGGCTTTGAATGTGTTTTCTGTAACTTTGTCTGCAAAACAAAAAATATGTTTGAGCGCCATCTGCAAATCCACCTCATCACGCGGATGTTCGAGTGTGATGTGTGCCACAAGTTCATGAAGACACCTGAACAATTACTGGAGCACAAGAAATGCCACACTGTCCCCACCGGTGGGCTCAAGTAAGGAAAGCAAGTACACAAACTTTTACTGTGTTAAGCACCTCTAATACTGTGGGGATAGAACAAAAAGAAGTCGATTAGAAAGGGTCAATTAAATGTCTGATAATCTAGATTTGGAGCTTCCTTTTATTTAGATGACCCAAGCGCAGTCCTTTAGTGTAAGCTTGCATCATTACAGCAGATGAGTAACCCAGCAGCAGATGAAGCATCCACTGGTCTGGGAGGCGTAACAAACTATGGTCCTTCCTCTTTTCAAGTCAAGTAGGAGACAGTATGTGACGGGGTCCCACAGAGAACGAGGCAGCACCACACAGAGGTATTGGCAAACGAAGAGGGTTTGTGTTTTTTTCAAGGCATCAGGGCAAAGGAGAGCACACGGCGCAGGCTCTGTTCTGCACCTGGCTCAAAGAAACTAAACCCCGAACAGTCTCTCCAGCTAGGTACGAAGTTATAACCTTAAAGGTTATAACCTTTGTCGATTGTAACGCAAAGTCAGTCCTCTCCAAGAGTTAATAACTTTGATGCTTTCTGCTTTGATTTGCATGGCCCAGAATGATCGCTATTGTATCAATTAACATGTAATGAGTAATACACTCCTTTAAGAAAAAAGCCCTTTGGTTTTGGCCGAGGTGGTGTCCTTTAAGGTCTGTTGGTGCAGAGCAGTGTTTCTAGAGAACAAGCTTGCCCTTGTGTCAAAGTTGGACCCCTGAGGGAAGGAGTGACTGCTGGGGCCATATGCTTGCTCTCTGTGGGCAGGCAATGTGACGTTATGCAAGACGCACATCCCTGGTCTCTGTTTGTACCAGCTGCTGCAGGAAAAGAGGCTGGAATCACTTGGAGCCCAGCTAGGGTTCAGCACGGGACTCCCCGCTTGTGTTGCCCTTGCTGAGCATACTGACGTTTTCAGTGCGCTGTAACTGGCACATGATGAGCGCACTGCATGTCGTGTTACCATGAGGAGTAGCTCTATCAGTTTGCGCTGCGGTTTTTGAAAACTGGTTCTGTTTGACAGGCACCGTCTGGTCTCCAGCTCAGTAGTCCCATGAACCGGGATCTGTGGTCACTTGAGATGTGATGACTGGATCTGGGAAGAAGACCAGATTGAGAAACAAGTAGTGTGCCAGAACAACGGGATGTCTGTCTTGGACTTACAGACCAGTTGTCTAATGCACTTTGGGTTTAAGCTGCATGGAATCTGTTCTATTTACCAAGGAAAAACCTTGACCTATGACTCAGACCTTCCTGACAGAATGGGCTTCTATATAAGTTATTCCTGCCCAACTCAAGTAATAATTAGGTATCTTGAAAGCTGCACCTAAGAAAAAGCTCTGGTTTTTTTTTTTTTTTTTGAAGGCATCCAGAAGAGCCTGAAGAGATCTAAGTAAATTGTGTTTTTCTGTGTCCTGTTTGCTGTGGGGGAAGAGAAAAAAACATGATTCCTCCAGCTCCAGGTCAAAATCTGAGATTCTGATCCAGAGAGCCCCCAGCCCAGGAGAGGTATGTGTGCACAGACAGCTGAGCCCTCTGTTGCAATAGAGTTAATCACGTTAGCAGCCTCGACGCCAGGCTCCCTCTCTGGATCAGAGTACTTGATGCGCAGCAGGAAAAAAGTCTGGATATCTTAGTATCCGTTTGTCTTCCTGTATCACGCACTGTGCTCAAAAGTCTCTCAGTTAGCAGGTAGACTAATATTAAACCTGTACGTGCAACCAGTTGTAGCAAGAGGAAACACACATGGAGAGAGAGGATCTCTGCTTAGAAATGATCTGAAATGCTAGAACACGACTGGCAGACCTGCTGAAGAGTGAACGCAGATCAGCGGCAGGTAGAGATGTCTGTAAGACAGTAGCCAGGTGCCTTGGTTGTATCTTTTTATCTAGCCCTGCTCTTTTAGCTCACCGGTTAGATGTGGAAGGGAGCGTGCTTTATTTCATACAGCAGAGATCCCTGGCTGTCCTCGCCAACTTCCCCTCAGCTACATCAAGCAAAAGCGGGTATGTTTTGGGTTTGCTGGTGTCCGGGCTTGTTCAGCTCAGGCTTCCTTCCAAGCTTTCAAGATTCCCTCCTCCAGCCTTGTCTGTCCTTCCTGGTCCAGGAACCAGGGGTGAGGCCCTTTGCCACGTCCACCCCGGTCCGGACGCTTGCTGCTGTGAGTAAGCAGAGCCCACATCCTGTTCCTACACAGGAACAATTCCTGCCGTGGCAGAGGTGGCTGTAGGCAAACACTGCCAGACGCACGCCCTCCCCCTTGAGCCCGGCTAGCTCATCTCCCAGAAACAGGAATCCCTACAAGTCATCCTAACAGACGCTTTCAGCTGCTCCTAGCAGGATGCCCAGCAAGCTTATTGTTCAAGGTCACATAAAAGGAATTTCCTAAGCTTTTGCTGTACATGTGGTATTACAAGTCTATTCCATCTTTACTTAAACAGCTGCTTTCATACTCATCTGTAAACACTCACTTTAAACCACTTCTTAACGGAAAAAATGGCCAAAGTGACTTCGTGCAAACACTAGGAATGTCGTTACACAAAGTACCTGTGAATCAGTCACCCACTCTGCACCACCCGGCCTGCTTTGCAGAATCTTCCCCATCAAGGTAAGCCAGAAGATTAAAGGGATGCTCCTTCGGAGTGAATCAGTGTTTTCCTAGGAATGCGTGAGCTCTACTGCCATTAAATGGGCAAACCTCCTCTAAGTAGAGACGTGTCAAGGTGAACCAAGTGTTCGGAAGAAGCTTTACAGGGAGAACTAAGTGCCTTTTTCTGCTCTTTAGTAGGTCAGCGAGGGGTTGAGTGACAGGGTTAAACCAGGAATGCAGGTCTTCAAGCTGAGTGACTTCTCTTTTCTCTGTCCCTGCCTGTCCTTGCTGTGTTGCCAGGTGCCCATTCTGCATCTACTCCACTAACCGCCCCGCAGCGATGGAGTGCCACCTGAAGACTCACTACAAGATGGAGTACAAGTGCCGGATCTGCCAGACAGTGAAAGCAAATCAGCTGGAGCTGGAGATGCACATCCGAGAACACCGCCTTGGCAACCATTACAAGTGCGACCAGTGTGGCTACCTGTCCAAGACCGCCAACAAGCTGATTGAACATGTGCGTGTCCACACTGGTGAGCGCCCTTTTCACTGTGACCAGTGCAGCTACAGCTGCAAACGCAAAGACAATCTCAACTTGCACAAGAAACTGAAGCATGCTCCACGCCAGACTTTCAGCTGCGACGAGTGCCTGTTCAAGACCACCCACCCTTTTGTCTTCAGCCGCCACGTGAAGAAGCACCAGAACGGGGACTGCTCTGAAGAGGAGAAGAAGGGCCAGTATTCAACCTCCAAGGAAGCCAGTCCACTCCTACCAGTGAACAGCTCCAGAAACCTCCTGTCACCCCTCTCAGTTATGTCTGCCTCCCAGGCTCTGCAAACAGTGGCTATGTCAGCTGCACAGGGCAGCGGGGCACAGCCCAGCTTGGCAGTGAAAGCCTTGGCCATCAACGGCACTTCCCTCTGCTTCGATAAATACTGGAACTCAGAGTTTGCCCACCTTATTCCTTTAACAATGTTTTTCCCCAAAAACCACTACGATCTCACATTCCATCCACCCAGACCTCAGACTGCACCGGGAGGTGCCTCTTCACCTAAACACTCCTTCCTTGCCTACCTTGGACTAACAGAAAGGGCAGAAACTGTCTGAGGGCAGTTACATTCTGTACCAAAAATACCCCAACCAACCCAGCAGGTATACATTGCTGCAAAACGTAGACCGAAGAGGTAACGAACACTTGTACTATATCATTAGTAAGGTTTAGAAAATGGCTCTGTGTGTATACTTATTGCATTGACATGAAAGCTGCTTTATTAAATCTTCAAGAGGTGACCTACTGCATACTTCTACCTTCAGAGGCATGTTCCCAGTACTCTTATCTAAGAAACTATTTTGTCTTGTTAAGCTGAAAAAGAGTGTCCTTAATGGCAATCAGCACTTGTAAGATTACATATTGATGCATTTTATTTTTTGGGCTTTGTGTGCGTGCGGGTGCGTGAAAGAGAGGCTGCCTGTCGCGTGCCCATGACATTGCTTTTGCACATCCCTTGTATTGGCTTATTTAATTATTATTCTTTTCTCCTTTTCACACACTCGCTCCCTCCCTTCCCTCCGCCTCCCCCTGAACTGCAGAGTTGTGGAAGGAGTAACGCTTGGTTCAGGGCGGATTGGTGTATTATTTCGGTGCTGTTTGCAGTTTCCTTTAGTTGTCTGATGCCTTGTACTCAGTTGTCAAGGTTTGAGGATTTGGGGTAGAACTGATGAGGAAAATGTTGCTTTCAGCACTGCAGGATGAGAGTATGACAACAAAAAGCTTGTAGATGTACACACACGCACATACGCAGTGTGTGCAGTCTACACACCCACACAGCAGGCCCAATTCTTAACTGCTACGCAGGTCTAACAAACACCTGCCTCTGGGCCATAGTGTACATCTTTTGTTTTAAAAGGGCATATAAATATTATATATATATTGTATTATGCAGTGGTTACCTTTTAGTTTGCAGGAACAACTTGTATAACTAGAATTCTATGGTGGAAAAAAAAAAAATCCAACAAGGGGATTAAAAAAGGTATGGATAAATTCTGGGTATAAATACTCAGACTAAAAAAAAAAAAGGCAGTTTTGCACAGTGCTTTTAGTCTTGCACTAGTTTGTTTCTCACTAGCAAAAAAAAAAAAAAAAGTATCTGTGGGCTGAAGGTCAGACGACTGTTTATTTGCAAAGGTACCACTAACTTCATTGAAATATAAAGCTATAAAAAGATGCTGTTTGAACCATACAGTTCTGTTTTATACCCTCAGTATTTCAATTGTACTTGCAAATTCTGCAGTTCTATCGATACCCTCCATGTTATTAGTAATACTTTATTCCTTTTTGTTAATGGCGGATAGCGCATACACTGCTAGGAAGCTAACTTTATACTTATTTAACTCTCCTACTCGTGGTCATTAAAATGACATGTTATATGTAGCACTTTATTGCAGGAAGAAGCAACTGCGGATTGGTTGTATAACCGTTGTTAATCTCAAAATGCCAAGCGTGATCTTAAATTAAGAAAAGCTAACTGACTGTTAATTGATTTGTATTTCTTGGACACCTTACTATCCAGGAAGAAAGATCAGGATTAAAAATGTTCTGCATTAAAATTGGAAGCATAAAATATGGAATAATTCAAAATTATCATGTGACTTACAGGAATGCTTTTTTACTGGATTATTGTTTCCCATGGTGTCTCTTGGATTCCGATCTCACTGTCTTTCATCAGGTATTAGCAATGTCTGCCCTAGCTTTTGTCAGAGTCCCCTCGCTGTCCCTTGGCCACGCCACTGTAGAAGGTGCCCTGAGTCACATCTACCATGCTGTCCATCCACCCTCGTGCTGCCCTGAAGGAACTTCTTCTGCAGGTTGTTGTGGGATGGGGGGGGGACCTGACAGGCCAGTTGTAGCCGGCCCCTTGTTTATGACAGCACTAAAGCAACACCCCAGTTCAGGAAGGCATTTCTGGCCCACAAGGGCTCTTAGCCATATGCACAACTAGAAACGTAACTCAATCTTCATTAGTTCTTAAATGAGGCTTGTGTAGAAATGCTTTTTTGACGCAAAACTTGCATCGTTTAACCTATTTGCAAGATTCCTACATTTATTTTGCACTGAGATGGCCAAACATTCTCCACTGTCATGACCAACCTCTTTCTGTTGAGGGAGGACATCCCAATCTGTGCACTCCTGTTAACATACTGGAAGCTATTTACAAGGGGGAAATAACCAAAATAGTTGCAGGCTATCATTTGGAACTATTAATTAAAGGACAGAGACGTCCCACCATTTTGTTTACATTCCAGCAGGCAGGTTTGGGTTCTAACGAGCACGTGGCAGTTCTGTCTATGAAGGCAGTAAAGAAAAGCCATCTCTTCCAAAGTACAGACCTTCCTAAACAACCTACCTAACTCAGGGCCCTGCTCGCCACGCTTTACTCCATCCCCCCACCCCGCCACCACCCCCCCGGAGTACAGACAAAACAGAAAATGCTGTATTAGTAACTACTCAGAGCATAAAAAAAGGTAGTATCTTGACAGGATGAAATATGCAATCTGCATCCAGAAATTATACCAGTTCTTTAAAATACATTCAATGCATATATCTCTGACCCCCACCATAGAAGAGCAAACACTTCCAAATCAAAAAGCTTATTTCTCCAACGGGCAAGTAAAGTAAGCTGTCTAGGAGGAAGAAGTAGGAATGTTAGTAGGACACTTTCTGTAAACCAAACGGCAGTTTAAATAGGGCTGGAACTTCCAAGAGTGAGCTGTCAGTGTGTGAACGCCACGTGTTCGACCACGTTCCACTGTACCAGTATCTGACATAGTAACGTTTAACGTACCTGGGAAATTTGTTTAGCACTTTGGAAAGGATAAATTAATTCTTTCTGGCAAGTTATAGAAATTTTCTCTGTAAGGAAAAGTGTGTTAGGAGGTTTTTATTTTTTTAAGAAAAAAAAAATACGGTATTTATCAGAGTTCATGCATATTAAAATAATTGGTTTGCAGTTCAAGGCTAAAGAAAGGAATGTTTTCCAGAGGTTTCCCCTACCGACTAATGACCAACAGTTCTGATAAATTCCCCCCCACCATAAAGGTAATTTCATACTGGTTTTCACTATGCATTCTTTTAACGAAAGCTAGTGTGTTTTTCCATTTGGCAATTCAGTTAAAGTTCTTGGCACTTTTTTCTTTCTTCTGTCTTTTTTTTTTTTTTAACTGTTGTATTATGTTCAAATATAATTCTGTCAAGATTTGTGTACATTAATAAAAATTTGTATTGTATAAAGCTTTTTGCATTATAAGGCTGTACAGGGTCATTTTGACAGTAACTGGTATATTCCTTTGCATCTTACGTTGCATTGCCAATTTCTAGTGTATCCAGTTTGGAAGTACAATATACTCTAATTAAAAAGGTTGGCTATATCCTTGTTTCTTTTTGGGTTTCCTTCCTCTCTTTTTTTCACCTTCAATAGATTGAGGCTTGAGTAGGAGGGAGGAGGAGAGGATTCTCCTACAAGACAAGAAGACACAAAGAAAAAAGGTAAGATGTTATCAGTGGTCGTAATTGAAAAGGAAAGCTCTGGTTATTACTACTGATGAAGAAATGCAGCAAATACTCCTCGGATGGGGACAGCACTTCCCTCTGTGGGCTCTGTACTTGTACCAACCCGCCAGGTCAATTCTGCCCGAGGGAGTGTGGATAACGCCTCTTCTGAGGAGTGTGCTCAGTCGGGAGGATGGAGCTCTCCGGCCCTCCCCTCCTCAGCCCTGCAGTTCAAAAATCGGATCCTTAAACTGTAGTTTGCTGAACCTGGCCTTGCTTGGGAATAGCCCCAGTCAAATCAGAACTCTGACCTTAAAGAGGAGCAATGCAGCGACTGAAGGAACATTGTACATTAAAAGATTGTGGTGGAAATCTGGAGGTTTTTTTATTGTAAAAATATCATGTATGCATTTTGTCAGCATTTTAGAAAAAGCTTTTTTTTTCCCCAAAGATTAATGAAGTAATTAACATGCACACAGGAGGCTAAAGGAGGAAACCCTAAGAACAAATTTCCAGGAAGCAAAGATATTATTTGACTCCACTGAACAAGAAAAGATACTAACTTCCTTTTAGGATGTTCAGAGTATTTAACCACTAACCAAGGAAAAAAAAATAAACCTGGGTATTCATTAGATTAAAAATTATCCTCAGATAAATTAATGTTAACATAAATACCTGTGGATTGCCCTTTGCCCTCAGTTAGGGCAGTGTTAAGGTTTAATCAACTGAAGAATTCTTACTGTAATTTCTGCTGGGGTGTGGATACGAATCGTCAGGGCCTCCATCGGTACCTTGCTGGAGTGGGTGGTGCTGTAACAGCTCGTGTGTGGGATCCACCGCTCCCTTTGCTGGTGGCCAGTTAGTCAGGTGAAGGGAAGGCATCTTTGACATTAGGATGGTAAGACGTTCAAGAAGAGCTGGTCTTTCTCTCCCCGTCCACTGTATCTGTAACAGGAACTATAAAGTGTTACTCGATGTGGGGGCTATTTGTGCTCCGGTATAATTTTGAAAGCTATTGCAGAGATTGATCTACTAAGCCCTGATTATATCTTGATGGTTTTAAAACAGATCTCTGCTTGTGTAAATTGTTAGAGTTCTTTTGTAAATTATTATAACCATTCATTTAATTGAGACGATGGTTTAAGATGTAGGTTCAAATGTTGAGTTAAAACAAGCAGAGAAGGTGCAGGGAGTGAGTCAGGGAGCACCTTGGCTGGCAAAGGAGAGGGGACAGGGCTGTCTGCACTATTTGATGGTGTCTCACTGTCTCCTGGGCAGGCTGGGCGGGACTGAGTGATCTGGCTGCGTCAGGAGGCAGCGAGCAGCTGACTGCAAGTCTTGTAGCAGCTCCAGCCCTTAAGCATTACTGTAAACTTTTGTTTAAAAGCTGGGGGTCAGTCGCAACCAAAACATCAACCAAAATTTTTGCAATCGGCATCTCTACCTTTACCAAAACCCACACATCCGACAGAAGAACCCAATGTGGCCAAATAGGGGTATTAGTCTCATGATACATAACAACAAGACACTGTTCTTTGCAGCAGGTGGCTGTAACATGCCTGAAGACCTGCACAATTATAATCAATTAACTTTCCCAATATACATGTATTGTGATAGAAAACATCTCGGGTTGTGTATTGACCCTCTCAGGGCAGCAAGAACTGCCCTATTTTCATTCTGCATCTACATATATTTTTAATAAATAATTAAATTAAAAGTTGACATTTTTTCAAGCAGAGTTGGTTCTTAAAATCCTGTACCTGCCATAGTCATCATGAGCCCAGTAGAACAAGGCTTAAGACTTCGGAAAATAAACCCTAAAATTTTCTGCAACACTTGACTGTAGGGAGAGATTCTTTTGCAGGGGATGGCATCATTTACGCGGGGCCATGTTTTAAAATACATGTCGTGTTAAAAATATGTCAGTTGTGCACCTAACAGACAGACATCTGCATTATATCATCCACCATCATAGCTGCTGCTAATTGGCCTCCTTGTTGACAAGTCCCAGCAGCAAGGTTAAGTACTGGCTGTAAAAGCAATCCAGCCTCCTGCCCGCGGGGTCAGAGGTCAGGCAGCCTGTGCAGGAGCCTGCTCAGCCTCTTCCCTGCAATATATTTCCTGAGACCTAATAAAACCCCAGCGCAATCACTCCTACCCCGAGGTCTGCCAACCACGACTGTGTCTGCGGAGCGGCACTAAGTGGTGTGTCACCCGCTCAGCGCAGAGGCATGCAAGGGAAGAGGCATCATCTTTTGTATCGAAGTTTTACAAACCATCAGTGAAGCACATAAAAATTCCAGAAGCAACAGCTGCCCTTGGATGTGGGGCAGCCGAGGCCTGAGTGCCCAGCAGGAGCCCCTGGGAAAGGGACTGGGGGGCGTTTAGTGCCCCGAGCTCAATGTCCCCTGAAAGGTGAGCATCTTCAACACGCCTTGTCTTGACCAAACAAATCCACTTGCTGCTTTGTAAAATCTTGGCCTAAAAATCCTGGTGGGAGGGTGCAGGGAGCAGCCTGCTGCTGATTTCCCCCCGGGGTGCACACCGGCCGGAGTACGGCACTGCTGGCATCGAGCCAGGCAGGACAGCTCGGGCATCACATGTGTCTTGGCAACCCTGGGCTGAGTTAACAGGTTACATCTGACCCAAAGACCAGAACTTGCCTTGGCTTGTGGGCTTGTGTACCTCTCGGGAACACACTGCTATGTATAACTAGGAAGCCATCCAGTCGCTCGCTACGAGGCAATCCATCAGAAATGCAGCTGTTGCCTTCCACATATGCACAACAGCTGTCTTTCACCAACCTGGCAGTGGCTGTATTTACATGCCTGACTCTCTTTAGTAAGTACCCACCATTTCAAAAAAGAAAAGGGGGGTGGGGGGGGAAGACAATTTAGAACTGGAGCTGAGGAGTGGGGGCAGGGGACACACACCAACTTGAAATGTTTCATTAATTAAGTTTAAAAAAAAAAAAAAACAAAAACAAAAGAGAAAAAGCCAGACTCCCTCAAAAACCCCTAACAGCTGTGCAGCGGAAGAGCACAAAGTGATACTCAGGCCCTTCTTTGCAGCTTTGCGAAGCCTCTGGGGCCTGGTTCTCTCCTTTAAGATGTGGGGAGGGCATTCCATGCTAGGAGGTTGTTTTGCTTTGTTTGGGTGGGTTTTTTTTTAATTGTTCCATTTCCGTCCTCCTCAACCATGATTAAAATGCAATATATGGCACAACTCTGAAAAAAAAAAAGAGCCAACACAAAACCAACAGTTTTTCCAATTTAGGCTATAGTTAATGAAAAAAGACTTTGAGGTCCTGTAGTATCCTCTGTTGTTTGCACGTGGTTCTGCTCTACTTTACTTTTCAAACCTCTACTTTCTAGCTCATACCTTTGTTTTTTTCCAGCACTTCTCAGAGAGCGTTTCACTGGAACTGCAAGCTTTGGATTGTTACTCTTCTGGGAAGGTGCCTGTTTAAATAAAGAATAGAAAAATGCTCTTTATCGCTGAGCCCTAGGCCTTCATGCCAACGTTCGCAGCACAGCCTAACATAGCCAAAACCAAAAATAGGCCTCCCTTTCAGGCTGGTCAAAAAATACCAAATACTTTCTTGATTCTTTCCCTGCTGTTTAAGACTGGAACATTCATTCACACGCTAGACTGAAGAGTTTGCTTTTAAACAGACTGAACAGGAAGCCAGTTGGGAGGGTCAAAGTTGTAAGTAACGTGCTCACGCATAGTTGAGTAGGACTTTAAGGCCTATTTATGCACAACTGCGTGAATGACTACAAATGTATTTTCCCTGTCTTGCTCTCACTGCCTCCTTAAGCATTTTGCCACAAATAACCACAGGAGCCTGGTCTAGCCCCTGCTCCTCTCTGCCCGAACAGCCCCGAGAGCAGCACTGCCACTGCAATGGCCAATGCCGAATAATTTGCCAAAAAATCAGAGCACAGGGCTGGAGAAGGCGCCGGCCTCGGGCACCTCTCACGCGGTGTAGTATCACACACACAGATGTTGTCTGGGTCCTGAGAGCAAGCGTTGCTTGAGGAGAAAGCAAGAAGTCATTTGGATTTCTTGTAGGACTAACTTTTCTAAAACTGTGTGGGTAGATTAATGCAGAATTTCTTGCTAGAACCAGCAAAATGAATTATGATAAACTACACATCTCTTGTATTTCTTATGTTGCAGGGATTAACACTTTCCTGATATCTAGACTTTCCAGTACACAGCGTACAACTGCATCCCGTTACAGTTAGAAGCAACAGTTGTTTTAGCAATAAAAACCACAGCGTCTTTTTTTCCTGAAAGTGAGAAAAAAAAAAATAAATAGCATGGGAATATAAGTAAAGCTAAATAGTTGCAGGAGTGCTCTCTCCATCAGTGTGCCTCTGAAATAATATGCATATATTGGTGGTTGTCACTCATCCCAGTGACACGTTGAAAATGTACCAGAATAGCTCTATTCACAGGTGTCATCTGAGCGATGCCCATTTGCACTTTGAATATTTAGTAAGCAAGCATTAAGACTTCATGTTTTTATACCTAGCTGCCTATTTTTAATGGGACTGCATACCTACAACTTAATGAAAAGATCTAAATATAATGTTAACGTGATTTTAAAATATGCACTGCATCTTTTAAGTTGACATTTCAATTAAAAATAAGTAAGATCCAGTTATATGGTGATACTGTGGTAAGATTGCATTTTTACAAGTTTCATTCTTACTCAAAGTGACAGATTTCTGTAAGAAGAATCGTCCTCCAGCCACTGAAACCAGGAAAACATACTTAAGGCCGCACTTAATCACTTCCCGAAATTGGGATATCACATTCTATGGATAAATGCATTCTGTGGTAAACCCATTGTCATTTTCCTGTGGATAGCCTGTTAAAACTAATAATTGCATAATAAAATTTAATTCACATCCAATTTTTAACAGGAAAACAATGCCATGCGTGCTGTAAAAGGTTATTCTACACATCTACGTGTGTGTAACTACCATCTACCACTCTCGCAAGTACCGCCTTTACCTCGGTTGCAGCAGCTCTGCTGTACGGCAGGGAGCCTGTCAGTAGCCGCACAGGTCTGGCAGTCCTCAGCTGCGGGTGGATGGTCTCAGCACACTCGGTGGCCCCACACATCACCTACTGGCCCAACGCTCTCTGGGTGCTGAGCTCCAGCTGCTTCATGGGCACGTTGCAGTCATGGAAGCGTGTGTGCCTGGAAAGACGACACCCCCCCCCACCCCCGCCATGGCATTCCCAGTATCCTGACCCTGCTCAACTCATGTAACAAAGAATTTAACAGTAAAAAAAGAATCCACTCGTGTTTTCTTCTAAGCTCGATTTAATTTACTACGGTCCCTTTGGTGCTGCCATAATAAATCACATCTGACCTCCTCCTAACGTGACTGCCTGAGGCATAAGTACTTATGATACAGAGGGAGGACTGACCTGTTGTCACTGGACCTGGGCTTTTCTTTAAACCTATTCCTATCTCCAGCACCATGCTGTTCCACAAACTACATGTAAAGTCACTACGTAAAAAAGTACTCTGTTTGCTCTGCAAAAATAGCTCCTGATTAGCCTTCCCCAAGCTATTTTATAGCTGCTGCTGCAGGCCCTTGAGCTGGACAGTCCCACTCTGCTCTCGCCACAAACAGAGGCCACTTGGTACTTGTGATCCTCGCTGTTACCCTGCTCTGGCCCTCTCCGCTTCCATGAAAAGCTCATTCTGCTCACAGTTCACTTCCATATGTGGTAAAAGGGTTGACCCAGCTAGATTGGCCTATTAATTCCTCAGTTCCAGCCAGTATCCTGCTCTCAGGGTAAATGCTACTGACTAACACTTCAGAAGAAAGAAGAATTAAAAAAAAAAAAAAATTGGGATTGCTCAGAGTTTTCTTCCAGAGGAATGTTTTGCTGTCAGACAAGTTTTAAGAGACACAGGAATTTCCTGTGGAGCACAATTTGTGGTTCCTGACGATGAGCGCTACTGGACACGTTCTGACCGACTGCCTTTGGATCTGGTTCCCAAAATCCTTTACACAGAGAGGTTTTCCTGAGCACTCTTTAGAAACTGGATGGTTTCCATCAGGATTTTTGATTCTGTCACTGTAATAGCCAGTTCCTCAAATTCTGTATTTGGCAGCACAAGTCACGTGAGTCCTGTCATTAGTTTTTTTGTCACCTAATCAATAGGTTGTCAAGATCCAGGCTCCTAGTTTGGTGGTAGAGACTTCAAGAATCTTCCACATTTAGGGAGCCAAAACAAAATGGGTGGGGTGGTTTTTTTTTGTATAGGTCAGAAAATTTGTTTCCCATGGGACTCTTTTAGCTTCCTGGGCTAGACTAACACAGGAACTGAGACACCTAGCTTTTACTTCTAATGACCAAATAAAAATAAAATAGATCACCAAAAACTGTCACTGGCAGCCAAAGAGAGGCCAGGACTGTGAAGTCTCTAATGTGAATGTTCCCCAGCTGCCAAAACCCTGCATGGTTCAAAGCTCGCTCTTGGCACTGCCAACCAACCAGGGACTGCCTTCTCCCAAGTCATCTGCCAATTCATGACAGGCCAAAAAGTCAGAGAAATCCCTTAGCTCTGCAGCTCTTTCTAGAAACCTCAAAAAGAAAGGTTATTTACCTCTAACTCCTCTGAGATCTGCTGTCTGTACGTATGTTGACACTGAATTTACTGTGCAAACACTGAAAGCCAGAGAACTTCCACCCCAACAGTATTCAGAGCAGAGCACATACCTTGCCTCCTCGTGCTCTGTTCTTGCAGAGGGTGTCCCACTTGGTGTGACAAGTTGCAGTGCCATAACAAATTCAAATCAATCATCTTGCTTCCACAGTAAGACAGACAAGCCCCTCAAATCTCCTCATCACAGGCCCAGTAATGCAAGGGGACTTTCTGAAGACTTCCTTCCTGTTAACAGAAAAGGAAAAGCATGTGCAACACCCCATAATGCAATTAATATTGTCAGTCAAGTGAAATCTGAAATCTTACACCATCCCAAAGAAGGATTCACCTTGAATTCTGATGGTAGCCTTGTTTCCCCTTGCCTTCCTGGCAATAAATAGGACAGCCAGCGAGGAAAGCTACCTTCAAGGAAAGACTCCCCTCCCACCTATTCAAAGGTCTTTGAAAGATCTCCCAAGAAGGTGGGAGAACACAGAGGAACCTCCCACCCACGGGCACGGGCCAGAGACAGCTGTTAAGTGCTCTGAAACTGCAGGGAAGAAAGTCTCCAGCAGGCAATCTGGGACACTGGGCAGAGACAGCCCAAGAGAGGGCAGCAGCCTGTCTGCGCACCACCCATGCACTCATACTGATATGTCTCCTGGTGTTGTTGATAACAAGCACGATTTCTCTTACTAACGGACAATCAAGCATGTGCCAGACCCATCCAGTCTTCAGGCCATTTCAGGAAGGACCTGAGACTCAGGCGGTAACACCTGAGATTGGCAATAAAACTCTCCAGGAATGGAGAGGCAGAGGAGTTTGAGGTTCTAATCAAAGAGCTGTAAGAGCTCGAAACCAACACTTTTTCACCAGCAAGCTCAATATGGCTGTGCCCTGACAGAGCCTGCAGGTTATTTTGGACATGAGAGGTGTCAGAAAGTAGATTAATGCAGCCTAACAAGGAAATGGGGAATGCATCCACCATGGTTCACAGGCTGGCCCTGAAGCAAAACAACGGGTATTTCTTAATTTATAAGGCATGGCAGTTAACCTTGAGGTACCTCCAGTTCAAAATATGGTTCTTTTTTCCTGTTTATGATCAAACAGTACAGCGCAATTCAAACCCCTCTCCTGGAAGGTGAACAGCAGACAGCCACACCAGCTGCTCAGGGCACCTGCTTCCAGTAATCTATCCTCTTCTTTGCACAAATAACATCAGAAGATGAACACTTTATTTAAGTAATTACCCAGCCTCATCCCCTGACTGCACATCTTATCTTGTCTGTGCTGCCACTATATCGTAGGTCCCCTCAACTATATGGGATTTCTTTTACTCAAAATATGAAATAATGCAAACACAGGAAATACCACAGCGAAGTGACATTTAAAAAAACAAAAACAAAAAAACCCCAAACCTTTAAAAGTAGTATTTTCTTTCTTTTTTTTTTTTTTTCCCCCAGGAAGAAATTGCAGACAACCCATGTCAGCAGCCAAATTAAAACAAACAAGTCTTTCTGAAGAAAAGGTGCTCTTTCTAGAGAATCAGGCTCACTCATTAACTCCAGAGTTAATGGACTGCAGATTCTTCAGCTTTTGGGAAATACAATTTGACAATTTGTAGAGGAAGATTGATTTTTATTTATATATATAGATTTATTTTTTTATTTTTTCATATCTATAGATAAAGACTTCATACCATGACACCAGCCACTCTGATGCATGACAGAAGTTCAGTATCTTTTGAAGAGAAACGGTCAGGATTTGGGCTGATGGACTATAGTGTGGAACCTTTTCTAACTCCAACTGAAAAATGCGTTTTCCTTTATCACATCTAACACTGGCGAAGACGGCTGCATCTGTCAGGTGCCAGGATTCCAACCTGCCCTCGCAGGCTAGAGAGAGGTCTGTCAGCCTTTGACAAATGAGTCAGAAGACAGTGATGCAAAGATACCCTGTGGAAGGAAATGAAAGGGAAGAGTTTTGCAAAAGTGGGATTTTGCTCTGAGTAATTAAAAATAGTGTGAATTTCACACCAGCTCAAGCAGCTTCCCATCTACGGACAGGAGCAAGGAAAAGGGGAAGAATACACAGTGCAATTCACTGCCAGAAAGACTGCAGAAATACACCTTCATGAGAATCTTGAAACATAAGCAGAAGGAAAACTTGAGGGATGGATAGTTTTAGCAAGGCCAAACCATGTAAACAAAAGATATCAAGGGAAAAATAAGGGGGGGAGGTGGAGGGATCCAAATGGATTTGAATCTGTTGAGGCTACAGAACCCAGGTTTCCTGACTAAGAGCAATGCCTTGAACTACTTAACCACAAACAGGCCTCTTGAAAAAAAGTTATGCCCTCAAAGTTATTTACCCAGCAGCTGGGAGTCCTGATCTTGCCGGCCCGGCATCTTCTCTCCTCCAGCTGCAAAACCTTTTATAACCTCAGTAGTTCTTACCCACCACAAAGCACTGAAAAAGCCCTGGTCAAAAACAAGTCAGAAACGCAGAACCCAGAAGGAAATGAGAACCGAAGCGATTGATTTAGGACTCTGCTCACCATTTTCTTTAGCACATTTTCCCTGGTTCTGAGGAGTCCAATACGCTTCTGAAGGAGCATGGAGCAGTTTGACATACTAAGAAGGGCGGAAAAAAACAGATGGTAACAAGTGGTTGTTCCTTTTACCTTAGCTGTAAATCTGAGTACGACACACAGAGCTCCGCATCAATTCCAAGCAAGTGCAGGCAGATATACAGCATGCTGCTTGCCCTGACCAAGCCATAGAGCAGCAGAGAGAAAAATAAGGCTCTCCAGCAAGACATAAAAATACTCAAATCTGTTGTAAATAGGATTGCAGTTTTAAGGAGGTCTAAACTCTCCTAATGCCATAAAAACATTACTACTACCTAAACAGAGTAAGACTACCCACAGATCCCAAACAGCCCTACAGCAGATGCAGGTATCAGCTGGTAATGTGAGCATTTTTAAGGAGCAGTGTGGTGCAAGAAGGCTATTCACCAGGGTTAAAAATAAAAAAAATAAACTAATGCACCCCCCCCCCCCCCCCCCAAAAAAAGACAACATTCAAATCAGCTCAAATTGAATCTTTGATAGGGGCAACATGGTAGCTATATCTTGGTTCTTTTTTAGGGACAGATAAAGAGGTTCTGAGGAAGTACAACTATCCCCACCCGAACCATCCAGGAATATAAACCTTGCGGGAGGCAATCTCACCACCAGTGCCATGACTGCTTTGCTGTAAGTCCAGCAGATCTGGTGATGGATCACAAAATCTATGGGTTGTTTCATGTCATGCTTGTTGTTAAAATACTATGTGTTTTGACAGGTTTGTAGGAGGAAAGTTGGGAACCGACGGCAACTCCCCAAGCTCCTGGAAAGGATTCACACCGAGAGGAACCACTAATCTGTCTGATGCCAGAAAACACAAACCACACAGACCTTGAAGCCTCCCTCTCTGCCAGAAGGACTCGAGCTTTGCAGTGCCCAAACGGCAAGTCCGGGAGCATGAACTGAGAGACTCTCTAAAGAGATCATTTCTCTTTTGTAGGATGTTTACTCGAGTCTCTGGAGTTCCCTAGTAGGGAAGGCAGAGATACTCAACGCTGAAATTATGTAGACAACAGCATTTACCATGAATCATTTGGCATCAACGACAAGTGATTTTTATTTTTTTTTCTCTCTCACTGAAAGTACACAGTTTTTCCTATGTGGGACTGTGTCTGGCTGACTTGATCACCAGGAAGAATGAAAGCAGGATGCCTGATCAAATACCAAAACATCACTCAAAAACACTGACTAATATTTACAGTTCAGTCTCTAATCAGTTATTTAACCAACTTCAGTTGTGAAAACTCAATTGCAGTTTAAAAAAAAAAACCAAAACCAAAAACCAACCAAAAAAACTCACCCTCAAAAAATCTGAACCCACTTGAAAAATAGTTAAAGAAAGAGATGAATTAGTAAAAAAAACCAACCCAAACAACAAAAAAAACCCACAACAGAAAAAAACGCCACCGAAAAACCCACACCTCAATTCAGTACAAACAACAAAATAGACAGAAGCAGGGAACAACTACATTGTTTTTTCAAAGCAATAACTATTATGACTGGTACCTCTGAGAATTAAACAGAGCGAGCTCTCCAGTGTTTTGACCTCCAGAAGGTCATGTTCACAAGTCAGTGACCGTAAGAGCCAAGCTGGCATTCCCAATGCCCACAACAATAGATCCAATTACTTCAACCAACAAGCATTAAAAAGCAAATGCAGCACACAAAGCTCCTATTGCTTTGTTAATTCAAATACATATATCTGCAGATATGAAGATGAGAGAACAGCACCCTTGCCGTTTCTGCATGCTGTACATGCTCTCCTTTCTTAACTTTCCTTATACATTTTGTTTTCCACTTTTTTTTTTCCCCTCCCTGGTGTTTGCCTGTTTGGAAACACTTCACCCAAACTCAAACCAAAACAGGGCTGAATAAATCGATTCGCTGTTTCTTTTGTCAACGTTGCTCTTCCCACCATTATTCACTGCAATTTTTCAAACTTGGCTAAGAAAAAAATACCACTTTGTTCTTTCAATTGCAGATGCATAGATCTGCAAATGCATAGCTCAGTAAATAAATAATCTCAAGCCTCATACTTACTACTCAGTGACTATTTTGAATTTGCTAAGTAACCTAGCAGTTCAAATAATTCATTTGGAGGAAAAATAAGAAACAGAAGCCTTCAGTAAGTACACTGCTGAAGGCAGTAAGTTCGAAGGGGATCAATAGCATTTTATAAAAGGCACATTAAAAAAAATAAAATCTACAAAATCCAGCAATACCTACCAGATACCCCAGCCCCAGGGACATCTGAGGAACGGCTGGGACCAAATCTCAATGAAAACCCCTTCACAACTATTCAGCGTCATCTCCTCTGTCCCTCTGGGTGGGGATAGGATTTGCCTTCCTCACAGAAAGGCCTAAAGACCATCACAAATCTGGTGCCTCTGTGGGCTCCCATGCTTGCACCTCAGCTCCTGCGCTGCCCAGATATGCTAGCGCTGGCTCTGTCTCGCACAACACAGGGAAAATGCTGCCACCAAAACCCTCTGTCACCTCTGTCTTCTCCCCAGGCAGAGAAAGGTCTGCTCAACGGCTTCAAAGTGGCAGAGGAAAGCGCCCCAACTGCTGCCCACGGGCCCACCAACAGGAACCGATCGCAGTAGAGGACCTGTACTGAAAGGTGAGTTGAATATGCAGTTTAATGTGACTGTTAACGGGGAGGCTATTTATGCCTGCTTTGTAGATGTCCCTATTTTCTTCAAATAAAGTTGTGTTAGAAGAGCCAAAACAAAAATACCTATCAAGAATATAGTAGACAAAACTAACTGTGGAAGTGATACTGCCCCAGAAAAATGTGATGTAGCCAATTTTGCAGGGTTGCTAATTGTGTATTATTAAGGACATCATACAGTGACCTATTAATACATCTAGAGCCCTCTGTCGCCCTATTATCAATAACAAACGGGAACCTTCTGTACTATTTTGGGAAATGACCTTTCTCCACAGCATTGTAGTGTAGCACGAGCCAGGAGCCTCCCGAGCTGTAACTCCAGCTCCACCACTGACTTGCTGTGTGACGAGGAAAAGTCGCTTTAACCTCTCAGGGGCTGTTTCTTTTTCTGTAAAGTTGTAGTGACACTCGCCTACCTCTCAGCTTGGCGGAGTGCTTCGCTCAGTTCAGATCTTTGAGCAGAGCTTCGAGGATGCAAATTGCCAGGTCAGCACGACGCACTGCTGCGGCTGCTTAAGGACTTTAACACGGTAGAAATTCAGCTGCAGCAGGAAGAACACATTGCACAGAGCTACAAGATTCCCTTTTCACAGGTGAGAAGTGATAGCCACTAGCTTTAGGCTGCAAGTCACCACCTAGTAACATTTAACTTGTCAGTGATTTCAGCTACAGAGTTTCTCAACACACAGGAAAGAAAAGCTCGGTACTTGTTCCCACCTACATGCCAGCAGAATTTGGGGTAATGTTAACAACTCACATAATGGCAAAGGATACACCTAAAATAACAGCGTGCAGAGACCATAGGGTGAAAATTACTGGGACAAGCAGAACGCTCAGTGGATACTCAGTTTATGCAGTCTGGTACATTTCAAAGGTCAAAAAAAATAGTTGGGTTATAGGAAGTTACAGAGATTAAAAAAATAGAGCAGAGACTGTAACAACACCATCTCTTTCTCTCTCTCTAAATAAATAAAAGTCATGGCTACATGAAGTCATTCTGAAAACATGAATTATTTAATTTGCTTTGGTGGAATATTCCCAGGCTTAACCCCCTTCAAATTGTGGTAAAAGGTGGGAAACAATCTGATCCATTTACAAACTACGAGAACGTGCATAAGCCCACAAATAAACCTACAGAAAGGCTGTACTCCCAACTTAGAAAAATCCAATCACTTAACTCTTTTCCAAGGGGCAGAGGTCAACATCTCACTTGATTTTCAACATCTCACTTCTCTCCTGCCTCACTACAAAAGAAAAGGCTAGATACTGATATGGTATTTGAGAGCTGTCTAATAACTGCTTTTCATAATTTCACCAACAGATTCCAAATAAAACTTACTTTGTCGCTTGAATCCCATCCCGCTGGAGGAAATTCCATTTCAATTCCTTTGTAATTGACAGCACAACTCAAATTCCTAAATCTGCATCCTCAGTTCTTCAGAAATAAAGAGACTTTCACAGCGTGGAAAATTTAACCTGAAAGCCACAACACCACACCCATATTTACGTGAGGAAGTTCACAGGGTGAACACTCTTCTTTCATCACGGTGATCCTCAAATGCCCTCAAGAACTCCTTAGCTATTATTTAAAAGCACTTTGTTTTACAGACAGATAGACAGCAATATATTTGACACAGATGTTTAAACATTACATGATTGAAGTTTTATAAGAATTAAATTATAGTAGTTATTGAAAACCATGTTTGAATTTAATATTTAATATGTCTCTACTGACAGATTGCATTTAGTGATCTAAATGCGATCTAGTGATTAACAGTGCCCAGAGACAGTTTATCCATGTTCTCCAGATTGAACTTTGGCAAAATTTTAGACCCAGGATATGGATCCATGGGTATACAGAAAACAAAGGACAGGAATATGCATCACTTAGCAAGTGGTTGGGTATAACACTTAGGAAACAAAGTGGGGGGGCAGCATTTTCTCTCCTGGGCAGAAAGCTTTGAGTTGTGTGGAACACCCTGATGTGAACATACAGGCCCAGATGGTCACTTTTGCTTCCATAACGTATTCATGCTACATTTTGGAATTAATTTTCTTTCACCCGACAACTTCATGAAAAAAAGTTTACATTTCATCAGCAGCCCAGGATCAGTGGGTCAAGAAATTAGGCAAGCTGCTAAGAGAGCCTTTTACCAGTTTATTAAAGCATACCCTCAGCCGGGGCAAACGCATTTCTAAGGTATTTTGACCCCGTGGAGGAGCCGGGGACCTGGGAGGCGGAGGAGAGCAGGGAAGGGCTGAGCGCTGCTATACGGCACCATCTAAGGGCTGTCTATAGGTACTGCAACCGGAGGCAAGGACGGCAGCTGCCCCCAGCCAGCTCTCGGGCCCCCGGGCGCAGTCACTGCACTCCCGGCGGCAGAACAAAACCTCCTAAGCAACTTTTTCTCTGTGAATCACTGTCACTCTTTCATCCAAAATCATCTAGCAAATGAAGTTACGGAGAAGTTGGCTGAGGAATAATATTCAGCATAAGGAGATTTACCTTTGTGGTTTGTAGCAATTTGTTTCTCTCCGTCGAAATTTCTTGGTATGCAAACAAGGTGGTTTATTACAAAAACTCTAGATTAAGCACAGGAAGAGAGAAAAATTCATGTCTTTTAGATTTAGAAACTAAAAAAACAAGAGTAGCCTTAATTCTATCCGGCTTGCGCAATATTTAAATCTCTATTTCAGTTTTTCAATGCAAATTTATTTTTCTTCGTAAGTTATACAAGTCTTGTTTGTAAAAATCTTTTCTTTTGGGGTGATTTTGTGATGCAAGCTACATAAGGAAATACCATACCAACCTGCGGATCCACTTAGTCCAGCCTCAATCTCAAGCAGCAGCCAATAAAGAAAAAAAAAATAAAAAGAAACCAAAACTATTCAAACTGTCCCACAGAAATGTCCTTGCACTTCACATGCTCACTAAGGGATACATGTTCAAAATGCTAGATGAGAGCTATCTGGACTAGATTCATTTACAGGATCTGTGCATGTCTCCAGAGCAACATTTCCTAAGATGAAAGAGCTGGCAGTGGACCAAACAAGATTATTTTAATTATTCCAGTTTCCCTCTGAAATTTCCTGTCTCATTGCATATGAAATTTACTAGCCCAGAAATGGAAAACTGACTCGCCTAATGGGACAAAACTCAGGTGACCTGTATTCTAGGACCCCTATTCAATCACAGGCACGTGCTCAAACGCCGTCCCTTTCCTGATGTCAGGGTATGGAGAAAGAGTAGCATTTCTGGTATGAGCAAGTGCACAGCAAGGAACTGTGTGTGGTGGCAACGGGTGTGTGGAGCAGAATCTGCAGCTACACTGAAAGCCACGTGCATCCTGCAAGACATGAAACCGGGCCTTCCCTATTTAACACATCGTGATTCAGAACAAGTGATTAATCTTAGTACAGAAATAAAATATTCGGTGGCTTTTAGTTGTGCTAGTGCTATCCAGCGGGCACGGTCTGCCCAGTTGCTGCAGATGTGGAAATGACAGCACTAAAGAGTCTCACTGTAAAGACACTTTCATTTATAAGGGAATGCCACATTCCGATGGATAGCTAAAAGGAAAGGTGAAGGATGCCAATATTTTAATTACCTAAAGTTTCAAACATTAATGTTCAAATCTACTCAGGTTCTATTGCCACTGCACACAGAAAGAACAAGTCAGGTATTCTGCATCACACCACTCAAACAACAAAAAAGTTTTTTGCTTTTACTGAAACTGTTTTCAAAAGCTTACTGATTTTGACTTAGGTTCCTTCTTCTCTTGTAAATCAAGTGAAGAATGTGACTCCAGCTACTTGTTTTGAATTCTGCAGGGATCAAATATTATCAGCTGTTGTTCACTGCAGACAGACAAATCATATTCACAGCTCACAAAAAAAAAAAAAAAAAGAATCCTGTTTCCGTAAACAAAATTTGCTCAGCAAGCAAAGGCATGGAAAGTCATTCCTCTTAGTCTCAGACAGCTGTCAGGATTTCCAGGTAGATCACTTTGTTAAGATTTGTGCATAAAAAATATTTGCAATGTAATTCACGTTCCAGCGTGCTGTTTATTTTACCTGATTGAGCTCTGCCAGCTACCATATGCTTACCATGCTTTTGACGTGACACATAGGACAGAAACCAGTTTCTCGTGTGGCTGTCTTTTCTGGAATGATTATCCAATCTCAATTGTGTGATTACAGCAATATTAGTCCTCTCCATGAATTTTATGAGACTGCAGAGTTTCTCCTTGAACTTCAGATGAGAAGGGACACCAGAGGATAACAGGTTTGTGAAACACATGCTGACCTTTTAGTATGTTGACCTGTACTGCTGTTAACAGCTATCAACAAATCCTGAAGCGCTGATAGAGGGGAGAAGGCAGTAGTGGAGGTGAGAAGGAGGGAAAGGAGAAAACCAGCAGACTGACAAGGCATTATTTTCTACCCAATGTCCACAAGCTTACCGATGTCTCAGGATCATGACATTTTTGGCAGAAAAAGTATACGAATACTTAGCTGTTTCTTACTTAGACCTAGAAGTAAAAGACAAGCATCTGAGTAACGGTAAAAGCTCCTAGTCTAAGCTTCTGACATCATAAGGCACATTACTTGTTGCGGTTTATGATGTCACTAAAGATCCCTTGTCTGGACTAACAATTTACAGTTCAGAAGTAAAGTGAAACAAGTAACTTACTCTTTGCACTTATTTTACAGGCTTTGCCAGATTTGATCATATTTAAAAAAAAGGGGGGGAGGGGGGGAACTGTCGTTATATCTACATTCAGTGCAGACCCCTACTAAACATTTTCTTTTCAAACACATTTAATATTCCTTCTAATTCAGTTTGTGAAATCCCTCCTAGATAACCAGGAAATTCTTAGCATCCTAATTTTCCTTTCCTCTACGGATTATTTTGCCTACTCCAAAATACTGGGAAAGCTTCTCTAAGAATAATCCTTACTGTGATGGCTGAATTCTGTTTCTCCTGTCATGAGAGGACAGTCTGACATCACAGCCTGGGAACAAGCTCAGGTCCTTTTCCGCACAAACAGCAGGACACATCTTAGCACCGTTGGCTTGTCTCTAAACTTCCCATCCTCCACACCTGGCTACGATGGTGCCTGCTTTCTTCTAAGACTTGATGAGAGAAAGAAGACCAAAGGCCAAAGGTAACGAAGGGGTCAAGAAGAGACGGTTTGCCACAGGTGCTGCTAACAGACACTGAACAACAGTTTTGCACGACTTCAGAAATCCTTGTCTTCTGCTCGTGAGCTCTGTCCAAGCCTGGGTTCACCAAGGTCACAGGAAAATAAAAGGTTGCACTTTTGTTGATTAACGCTGCTAAGCAACAAGTCATAAGAACTAACATTACTCTTGTCTTCCACTGGTTGCAATTAGAAAACTACAAGCAGGATCTTTGTGTCATAGATTCAGGGCTGACAGAAACCTTTAGCAGCGTGACTTTGCAATGCTACGAGCCACACAATCAATGGGAGCATCTTCTCATTATACGTACATCACGCGTCCCCAGCCATTGCAGTTTGCCACAGTGCAGGTCAGCTCAGCCATCTGAAGTTGTAATAGTCTTTAGTTTATAATCTTTAGGTTATAACAGTCACTTTCAATAGAAGAAACAAAGCAAAAATATTGTTAATGCCTGACTGACCTTATGGATATTTCAGAAATTTAAAGAGCTGTATAACTAAACTAAAGCTTTCTTGCACTACTCTACCAGTGAAAGAGATCTAAACATAAGAGAAAATGAAGACATAGTAACTAACATACAGCAGGAACTCACTTTGCCACAGTATTTTAAGGAAAAACACAGGAATCTCATCATCCATTCTGAAAAGTGAAGCTTTTGACTTGTTACAAGTGAATAATCATTTATTCAAACTACAAGGATTTCTAGCTTTTCCTTACTTAGAACACAACTCTTCCAAAGTTCCACCTAGTTCCAAAGGACAAGTGTCTGCATTAGACTAGTGCCCCACAACATACAAATCCAAAAGGGAAACCTCACACAAGCAAACACTGTGGATCACAAAAGTTTCTGCAGCTTGCCAGTGAACTGTCTAAGATAATTCTTATGCTCCCATGGAAGAAAACAAGAGAAAAATAGACATTCTTCTTGCTGCTCCATAACGTACCTTCTCCATAGACTACCACGAATGTCAGCTCCTCTTTTTCTTGTTTGTTCACCAGCTGAACCATACCCTGGTATGGCAGCAGGGAACAGAATATGCCTACCGCACTTCCATTCTAAATACGTACTGTAATTGCTTATGAGGTTTTAGTTTTGAAATTTTTATTCTCAATCCACAAATTGTGTTAATGTTCTAATACAGGGTGGGTGGGTTATTTTTAAATAAACTGGAAGGAATATGACCACGGAGTATCAGAGCTAGGATTTGGAAGAGGAACCCCTGTTGTTAGTCAACCTGTGTACTGCTGATTGCCCAAATCATAAGTTCCAAGGGAATACACTGATTTTTCTTTAAATACGTATTTTATCAACTTCTGTTTGATCATTCTTCAAATGATATCTGTTTTGGAATAGTCCAGCAGGAATAGTTACGGAAGGACTAAGGTCTGTAAAAATGTTTCTCATTTTAACTCACAGATAATGTTACTTCTTGACTGTGCATCCAAGGGGGAAGCAACAGAGCACCCCGAGCAAGGAAAACTAAAGGGGAAATAAGTATGTTTACACCAGTCAGCAGTACAGAGCAAGTCAATGAGTCTTGTCACATTAAGACTGAAAATTTTAGAAGGGAACTGCATAAGGTTAAAAAAACAAACACAAAAAACACCAACCCAAAACTAGCTCATTAATATTCTTTAGCTCAATCCCCATCCCCAAAAATCTCGAAACAAATCTCAAGACATATCTCAAGACAAAGAGACACCCAACACACTGCAGATTTCACAAATAAAGAAACAAGGATGCAAGGATAACATAAATACTGCACAAGCATGCATAACAGGAAGTAATGCATTTACAAAAGGCAAGGGCAGATTAGATATCAAGGCAAAGTTTTCTACTACTTAAAGCAGGACATCACAACAGAACAGTAGTCAAGAAGGGGTCACTGGGTCCTGTCACTGAAAACAGAGAGATTAGATATGAAAGGAATAAGTCACACTGAGAGCATGAACTTGCTAAGAGCATTTTTTCAACCTTAAGTAACATGGCCGTAAATATATATGGGGCTCAGAGTAAAGACTACTGAACTGTAACCCTTACACTCTACTGACCTGTTTCAGAGGCCTGGGTAAATCACTTGATCTCACCACGCTTGTTTTTCCAGCTGTGAAACACCAGCAACAGCTATTACACAGGGACCTGGGGAAAAGTTTCACACTTACATGCAAGTGCAAGACTTCGTAGGACACGAGTTTGTGTATCTGAAAAGTTTTCTCCTTACCTCCCACATCAATTTGTCTAGCCACAAACTTAATCTTGTAATTATTTTCTCATAAAGTTATATTATTTTCTCATTCTGTTCTGCAGTAGCTGTGGTTTTAAATGTTAACATGAGAGCAACTTAACAGCTCTAGCAACTATGAATATGTCAACATCCTACTCAACAGATTTGTTTACTATCTTTTTTCAGAAGCCCATTTACTTGAACGACAATATTTTAATGCATTTCACCCCACTTAATCCCACAGAGATAGAAATGATGAGCTGGAAATGCTCTTCCCTATCTTAGGAAACACCTAATTGTTTACTAAATTGTAGCCTACCAGCTAACGCTACGCAACCCTTCTGAAAACAATGCATTTTTTCCCCAGCCCATGAGGACATAAACAAAACTGCACAATTAATCAAACTGCAGTTGACTCCAAAACATGCCACAGCAAAATTTTTCAAGCAAAGAATTTGGTTTTCACACGTGAGGCTCAAGTCATAGTTCGCACAGTACAGCTTTTCAGTTTGATGGGGAATCACTGAAAAACAAAGCAGGGATGTTTATCTATTGTGCCGTTTCTGAAGACCCTTCTCAGTATATTTCTCCATCTATTGAAGCATAAGGCACAAATGAACACATAAAGGCGGCAAATCTAATTTTTATTCAATGCTCTACTTTAAGAAGAAAATGCAGTTGAATGAAAAGTAGAACTTGCTTAAGTCATTGTACTGTCTTCTTCTAAGAGTTCATGAGTAAACTAACGATACTTTAAAAGAAGCAACAAAACAAGAAAATAATGATGGCCCACGGCTCCAGTGGATGGATAGCTCTGCCTCCAGAAAACATCCTGAAAAACTGGTAAAACGTATTCTGCTCGAGCAGCTGTCACTTAAACAAAGTTGCAGGTTCTGTTCTACTTGCTTGACAGGGCGCGTACAACAGGCAAGGAAAACAGCAGCCCCTGACAAAAGTAATGCCAATAATAAGGGTTTGATCTAACAGATAGGCACAAATGAGGTCCCCTTAAAAACTGTCACCTGAAACAAACAGACTGTCAAAAAGTTGAGAACTCACCGATTAAAATGCTGCTGCTCTCATTAATTCATTTTCCACCTGACTCTCATTTCTTCTACTAAGTTCCACCAAAACACAGATAATTTTTAAAGCTGAAAGGATAGAAGACATTGCTTTTGGTTTGGGGCACTTCCTGTCTTATTCAACAGAGGCTGTTTTTAAATAGAAAAGAAACTGTAAATGCTACATTTTTTTCACAACTCAGCATGGTCCTAATGAAGTCGCTGTGCTTCTGCCACCCCCTAACATTCCTTCAGTTACTTCTACGTAACTGGTTGCAGCAATCTCAAATTACTCATTTGGGATGCAAAGTTTAAGAAATAGGAGTAAGGGGGTAAGAGCACTGAAGCTCTGACAATTTATGAGCTGGAAACCAGCTACTTCTGCAATGTTTAATTTGCGCCGTTTTGAGAAACTAAATGAAAAAAAATCCTCAGCATTTTCAGCATTCACCTTTTCTGATAACTGCCAAATTATACCTATGCAGGAATCAAAATTCTGAAGCACAGAGGTTTATCAGGAAAAAGTAAACTTAGCTGGGAACACACTGTAACAATTGGGATGAGGGGAAGGAAGAGAAAAAAAATCACTCCAGGAAAAAAAAAAAGGAAAAAAGAAAGAGGATCCTAGTAAACCAATTCATTGCTACCCTGGAATTGTCTCAAAAATTCAGACTCAGGTTGCCAGAACTCAAATGCTGTGTGAAACACATACTTCTTAGGAAGCCAAACAGGTGAAACTGAGCTAAAATAAAAATTAAAGACACCATACCTTTTAACATATGTGTCCAGAAAATCAAGACTATAAAAATCATCACTTTTAGTGCTTTTCTTTTTTTTGTAAAGCCAATTCATGTAAGCAACAATAGAGTCAAAAAATCTCATGCTATTTTACTGGGTTTCTGTCAGGTCTCAAAAAATCAGCTTTTTTCCATTTTATCCTTCATATTTAGTAGGTACCAGACAAGCTCTGGTACCAGAAAACCTCAAACCATTACTACTAGAGACGAATTATTCGAGTATAAAGACATTTGCTATTAAAACATCATGGATGACATTTGTCCCATTTGCTGTCTACATTTAAAAAAAGTCTAACTAAATTTTGCTTTTGTATTAAAACATCTATTTAGAAACTGGGATGGTTAAAATTCCATTCTCCTAGTGCATAAGAACTAACTATAGCTTCCAAACAGGGACCAAATACCACTATATTCTATTTATATGCACACAATTTGTTTAAACTAAGACTGTGGTCAGGTGCTGCCAGGGATTCATGCTGTCACTCAAGGTGAGGAAAGAAAAAGCAATCCATTCTGACAACAGCTGATGCTATATTAGAATGGAAAGCTGCAGTGTCAACTGCTCTAAGATGGTCCCGTAGTTGGAATAAAACTCTGCACCACAAAAAAAACTTTCTCTCCCCCCCTCCCTAAACCAGTCACATTTTGACACAGGCATACATTTTTGACCAACAGATGTATGGTGTGTACAAATAGAAGACTTAGAAATGTATGTACTCTTTTTCAATATAGTCTTTCGTAATCTCTGAGTGTTTGGATTTGTCATGATCTTTGCACATACAGTATTTTTTTGCAGAGTACTGGATAGATATTCTATCAATGTCTGCTGTAGTAAAACATTTGAATCCACACATAGAAAAACTGTATTTAATGTTCATGTTTACATAAAGCACTTAACAAGAACAGAGAAGGATCTAATGCTTAGAGACCATCTTTGAATGCTTTCAGTAACAGGTCAGCTGCCAGCCCAGGAGACAAGACACCACTAAGAACTTTTTCTTCCAGAAGTGGAATCTTATCCTTGACTGCCAAGTGACTCCGGAAATGTTCCAACATATTTTCTTGGATGAGATTCCACATCCACACTTTCTGCTGTTTCCGTCGTTTGGCAATTAACTCACCACTTGTGAGCATGAGGTCACGAAATTCTGTCATTTTATCCCACATATCTGAGATACCTTCTCCAGTTTTGGCAGAGATGCGCATTACCTGTTGGATTCAGAACAATTTTTAAAGCCAAGTAACAACAGGGTTTGAGGGTTCAATTACTGCATCAAGTAGACTGCATGAAAATTAAGAAACGCAGAAGGCACCCTTACTTCAATACACTCACTTCATGATGCTCTAAGCAGTTTTGTGCTGGTTTCGTTTTTTTTTTTTTTTTGAAAAAAGATCTCAAAATTGGGATTCTACCAACTATAGGTGGACCCTGAGATCCATAGCATTTGGGATAAATAGGTCTTGTCCGACTGCTTGTATGATGAGTGAGAATAATTTTTAATGAGTCTTTTAGCGAAAAGGATTCAAGTCCTTTTACTCAAGTAAAGTGTTGCTGTTTCACTTAAATGTAGAGTTAATTACATACTCTGGTAGCTACTCTTTTACGCTTAAAATATTTCAGAAATGAAGTATTTCAACTATTTTTTGCATTTGCTTTCAAGACTAGGAATTAATTTTGCCAAAAATACTTCAGGCATCCAACATGATGGAACAGTTTATTTTTTTAAAAAAGCCTCACTCTCTTTCCCCCATATAATGGACAGGATACAGCCCCTACACATCAGTATTTTCTTTCTTCAGACACTGCCATCGCTGAAAGAGACAGATTTCTTATAACCTGTTTAATTCACTGGTCTCAAGCAGTTCTTTTGGGTCACATTTATCAAATGTGACCTCTCATCAGATCTAGAAACAAAAATTGCAAAACGATGGCTAAGCCTCAAGCAGCTCAGACGATTTAAACTTAATTCAACGGGTCAATTTTAATACCAGGGTAGAGCAAACTTCCTTTATATATAGAGGCGTATAAATAAAGGGAGAGTGTGTGTGTGTGTATGTGTGCTTATTTTATATACACATACTAAAAATTAGTACTGAATCTTTTCCTCAATAATTTACCATAACCATTTAATAGATGGAATATTGCATTAAAACTAAAGGTCCACAGTATGAGAATTACAATAATATAGACATTGTGTACAGAAGTAGATGAGGTTCTTGCCCAAGAACTTTTATTATGTGAGAAATTAAAAAAAAAAGTAATGCAATAAAGGAAACACATGAACAATTGGAAGAACAAAGATAATCATTGGCTTCAGAGTTATAAAAGAGGGAGAAAGAGCTTATGGGATATTTTAAGATATGCATAGTTTACAAAAAGCAAGACAAGTTTGTACCACTACTGATGTTAGTCTGCTAGTGCTGAGACTGTAGCTCAGGACAGAAATCATGGGCAACAGGACTGGCTTTGCACAGTGTTTCATGTGCCACACTTTGAGATCAGAGGTGAAACAGAAACAGCAGCAACCAACTCCGTAGCTCAGTGTAAAACCGAACACCAGAACCGAATTTTTTATAAAAGAGCCCAGGGAGACTAGTAGAACTAGATGAGACTATAACACTCCTGACTCATTCAGCACTTTTTCAGTTGCAAGGTGGGGGACACAAACAAAAAACCCCACCCACCAAACAAACAAAAAAACACCCAAACACACCAACAAAACCAAAAAATCCCACGCAACTGCCCCCACAAACCATAGTGAAGTACACAAACCTTTGGTCTCCAAACCTTTGAACGCTTGCGAAGCAGCTTCATAGCACTAACATATTCAGCTTGTATTCTCCGTGCAGGTACAACTAAATCACCATCAGCTTTATTTATAGCAACTAGATCTGCCATCTCAATTATACCCCGCTTGATACCCTAAATGGAACATGGAGAGAAATTGTGAGTATTCAGAAGGACTGTGACATGCTGATTTATCACAAAAAGCAGGTCAAAATGCTTTATTAGTTTCTGGTGGCTCTTGCTGATGTTTTTGTGTGTGCGTGTGCTAGTCATACAAAAGTAGTACTAATGGTGTCTGTCATCACTAGTTATTACTCTACTTTGATATGGGAAAACTAAATATGGATATCGGGGTTTACATGATAATCTATTTCATGTGTAGAGACTTAAGTTTTAACCAAAACATGCCCAAGTTTACAAACTTATTTATATTGATTTCTGTTTTCCTATAATACAAAGCCACTCCCCAAAATCATATATAACTACTAAATAGGCCACAGTAAGTCAGAGTGTGTCAAAATTTTACATCCTAATACTTTCAAAATCATGGGGCGGGGCGAGGAGGGCAGGATATCAGATCCTAACTGTGCAGTAAGTTGATAAAGACAATGAAAAGATTTCAATAGTAGCAGTGTAATTTACAAAACACTATCAAGATGGATTTTCTGCACAGACAGATACTACATCTTAGATTTCCAAGTTTCTCTTTCTAATCCTAGGTAATACTTAATACAAGAAGGTGAAAAATACCTGTAATTCATCTCCACCCGCAGGTGGTAGCAGTAATATAAACATATCAACCATGTCAGCCACAGCAAATTCTGACTGTCCCACACCTAAAAAATTAAATCCAGAGTTCACCATTTATTGCAAACTTTAAGTCATATTAATGACAGTAATTACAGCAGATCCCCATATTGCACCATGAATAAATCCCACTAACAAACAAAGACAACAGGAAACAAAACATTTTTTACAAGACACTGTTTTTACAAAACATACAGGACTAGAAAATTGACAGAATGGGCATTCATTTCCAATCAGTTACTATGTATGAAAGCGTGAGCAAAATCAAGGATGGAAGTATGCAATTAGTAACACAGCTCATTCAGATATGACAACAGGATAATTAAAAGACAACCCTAAGCACATACCTACTGTTTCCACAAGTACAACGTCGTAGCCTCCTCCTTCACACAGCAGAATGGCTTCATTTGTGGTCCTTGTTACACCTCCCAGCGTCCCTCTGGTTGGAGACGGTCTGATATATGCATTCATGTCTCTTGACAACTCAGTCATCCGTGTTTTATCACCCAATAGAGAACCTTAAAAGTTTAATGTTTAATTATTTCAAACGTGCAAACTAGCCAAACTTCCCCCTCTTACTCCCGATAAATGAGTGAGAAGACAGATCTCTTGGACCAAGTCAGTCAAATTAGGATATCCCAATAATAGTTGCCCAAGACTGCTGAGGACGAGGAAGTTACTGCCTGGTTCTTCTGCGTATCAGAAGCCAGAAATGCCTCATAAGCAGACCTTACTGCTACCAAACATGAAGAATTTGTTCTAGGTCTGAACGAATTCTGCAATTCCCAAATGGCTTTTTGAGGCCTACACATAGCAGGACACACAATTAAATCTTTGCTGCTTCTGTCCAAAAGGGACAAATCTCTGCCTTATGATTCTGGTATTTGTTGATGGTGGATTTTTTGTTTTGTTTTTAAGAAAGCTGACATGCACCTCTGTCTTCCTTCTACTCATACAAACTTTAAATTGGATTCAATGAGATCTACACGTATGATGCAAATTCCAAATGATGAGAGATGCTCAATTCTTTTAACTGATGCACTCTTACCATCATAGTTTGTTATTCTATTTATGCATCTTGAATGTATACATTCAAGAATACAGTCTTTCTTAGCTTCAGGTCACTGCAAAGCTGAAGGTTTTTTTCTTTTTAAGTAGTTACACATTGCAACACCTTCTCTGACAGTGTAGAAGCTGGAAAAAGAAATGATGTTCCGGGGCAGCTGCCCATTAGAAAAAGATCAAAATCAAGGTTCTATTATTTATCTCAGAGATACATCAAGCGTGGTCAGCCTATAATTTCCCTACAATTTTTGATTTGAGTGACAGCCACACAACTTCAAAGAATTTCAATTTTAGGAAAAATAAAAAATAAAAATCATGCTACAAGTCAGACAAATGGTCAATGATACTTCATCAGGAGACGCTGAAACCAGTATAGTCAACAGAAATCCAAAAATTCCTATTGAGAAGAATTAATGAATATTCTAAAATCTAACCTGATCTACACATTCGTATTGCAGCATCCTCTAAACAGTTTTAAATTAGCATGTGCTTCCTGCCCAGTGATCAGCATTACCATTGGTCAAATTTAAGCAGAAACAAATGCCTTTCTACTCCCTTCATTCACAGGGAAATAAATAAATAAAACTACAGAAAGAAAATTGCAGCTATCTAAACTTTCAGACAAAAAGTTGAAAAGGAACATTTGAACACTGGAAAAGAGGAAACATGACAAAATTAGGACACTGATACATATTTCCCAATTTCATATCACATGGGAGTAAAAAAATGAAAACTTAATACAATGTGTATTTTTAAAAATTTTACTTCTATAGGCCCCTAATTTTCCCTCCTTTTGGCCCAAAGAGATACTTCTAGAGTTGACAAGGAATTAGAAACCTGACTCAAACTTGAATTCACACTCACCACCACTTGTACTAGAGGAAGGGTCTACAGCCAACACAGACACTTTGTATTTTCTTTCTGTAAGCATTTTCCCAAAGCATTCTATGAAAGTTGATTTCCCAGCACCAGGAGGACCAGACAACCCTAAATAATCATATTAGGAAGAAAGAAACGTTTTGTTAATTAAATAAATGACACATTACATGAACACCAAAATCTAAGTTGATAATAATCCATGCTTTAGCACAATATCACAACAAAGGCAAATGAAAGCTATGCCACAACTGATACAGGCAACTAAGCAGTTGTAATTGACTTGAAATATACTACCTCGGTTCACCCAACACTGCAGCACTCACTTCACCACCCCTCATCCTACCCATACCAACATAACATTTGGTTTATCCAGATTTCTGCTCCTCCAAATAAATTTTTCTATACTGACTTCCACTTCAGAACTTTAAAAATGTCATATCCTAAATCTCTATTTTTCAGATTTACTATTTATAAAAGACACACTCTAAAAGCAAAAGCCCTTACCTTGAAGAGCTGTTATTTCAAAAAAATTGGGCAATTTCCTTACATGTCAAAGCATGCAAACTATGATTAGCTTGTAAGCCTCCACCAGATATTTCTCACTCCCATGCCCAAGTTCTTGTTCTTACTACCTTTGTATGCATACGAGAGACAACAGTTAGACATGACATACTTTAGTTGTCCGTCTCTTCACAAGGGAAAAATATGTTATAGTTTCCAAGATAACCAGGTTCAAGTCTCCTCAGCTACAAAGTAGGCTGCTTTAAAGTGAGGCCATGAAACAGGAAGGTACATATTTTTCCTTTTGTGGATTAATGAAGGGATTCAAGCATTCAAGAAAACACCTTCTTTGGGAAAAGAACAGGTCTGCTTAACTACAGCCTTCCCTATCGAAATGTAGATAATAGCTGTTATCAATCTGCAAACTACCTACCTAACATTTCAACTTATAATAGTTATTTAAGAAAAACGGACAATTCTACTGGACAATAGAAGCGATCTAGATTGGTTACAAACCACAAGAAACCAGCGATCCAAGACTGCAGAACAATAGTGATAATGAAAGGTAAGGACTGTAATTCTGCCACAACAACTACTGGACAGATGTAAAAGGACTAACCCACTCTAAAGGCAAGTGGCTTTCCTTGATTTAACTTTTCTTGTTCCCTGTGGTAGGATAATACCTTCTGAAGGAGCACCTGGGCTATTTTCTTTTTCCTACTCTGAGTTGATTCTACAAGTGTAATAGCTTCTGCTAAACAGGCTCTATGACCCTGGATTAGTCCATTGTAAAGTTTGTCTATGAGTCTTTGTTCTCTGTCAGAAAGTCCCTCTATTTGCTGGTCAGGGGCCACTTGCTGACACAGCTCTCTCCTCAAACCGTTTGATGAGCACATCCATTTTGTACGATAGTGGTGCACTGGCGTAAGAGATTCCATGCACAGGAAATCTGCTCTGGAAGTGAAGCGAAAGTTTGTGAAGTAATTGCTTCTAGAGAAATAACAATGAGGGAATCTCAGCAGCAAAGAGGGGATCTTCATCTTGTTTGGAATTAAGAGTACCAGAGGTACCAATTCACTTCTGTTTGCAGACACCCTAAAGAGAAAGAAAAACATTTTTACTTTCCTTCAAAGCACTCATAAGGACTCAAATGTACAACCTATGTACACAGGCAATCATCAGTTTTATTTTATCCACACCTACTGTTTTAAACAAAAAAAGATAGTTCCCTCTTCCCATAGGGGAAAACAAAACAAAACAAAACAGAACAAAAAGAAGCTACGGAATCTGTGCTGCAGATGCCCTGTCCCTGAAGGTGTTCAAGGCCAGGCTGGATGGGGCTTTGAGCAACCTGGTCTAGAGGAAAGTGTCCCTGCCCATGGCAGGGGAGTTGGGACAAGATGACGTTTAAGGTCCCTTCTAATCCAAACCATTCTATGATTCTAATCTTCAATAGCCCAGCATCTCTTTACGGACATACTTAATAAATGAAGGTGTTATTTTTATAAGTAAGCAGCTAAATTAAAAGCACGTTTAAATAAGACAGCCTTTAAGAGCAGCCCCAGTACCCAAAAATCCAGGGCCAAACCAACCCCGGTGCTTACTGAAACTGCCATATATTCTACTTTCACAGCTGCAGGGCTTTTTTTAAAACAACTATTCAGGATGAGGCTTTTGCACCTTATGCAAACACCAAAAAAAAAAAAGCGGGGGGGAGGTGGTCAAGACACATGGACATTTAGAAATAAACTCAAGGAGCTGAAACGGTTGAAATCGACACGAAGCAGCAGCGCCAGGCACAACCACGGCGCTCTCCGGGCCTGCTCTGACCCACCTCCGTGCTGTGAGGCTAAAAGCCTCGAAAAGAACCGACATACGCCGCGCTCCTCCACAAAAGCCTTTCCCTTTCCCAAGCCTCTACGTAAGGGGCTCACCCCGGCTGCCAACGACGCGCTCCCGGGGCGGGGGTGGGGACAGGGACCGGGAGCCCGGAAGGCCCCAACCCCGCAGCCGCTCGGTCGCCTCAGAGCGGGGGCGACCCTTGGGGCGGCTCCTTCCCTCGCTGGCCCGCCTTCCCGCCGCCGGAAGTGACGCCATCACGCTGAGCCGGAAGCCATCTTGGGCCAAGGGACCACCTCAGCGGGGCTGAGGGGCGAGGAGGGTGGCGGCGGCTCCCCAGCGAGGCCGGCCGGCCTCGCTGGGGAGCCGCCGCCACCTTCCTCGCCTCTCAGCCCCGCTATTATTTTAATAACGACGGCAACAACAACAAACAGCAGCAAAAAAAAACCCCACGCCATTCTGTCGTGGTTTTCCTCACAGATCCTGCGTTTTTAGGCCACTTCGCACGCTTCTGGCCTTGTCGCAAGGACTAGATGAAGGAGCACGCACAATTTCATGTTTATTCAGCGCTGAAGAGCGGGCCGTTCAGTTCCTTCAGCAATTACGCAGGTCTCCTAGAACCGACTGCTCTTCTACCATCTCTGATTTTATGTCCCTCTAACCTCATCCAAAATATTTCCTTAGGCAAAATATTTCCTTAGAAGCTGGACCGTATCTAGTGTCTCCTAATCTACATTCTGTCACATTATACATGCTCATATTTCCCCTTTGGTCTTTTAATGTACATCACCAAACATGAATTTTTTGTCTTTATTTTGGGTCAAAATACGCACAGCCCAGTGAATTTTGTTCAGGCACTGTTTTTGTCCTTTCTGATCTCCAAGATACAGAGTTCGCGTGGCTCACGTGTTCTTTTACCCGGTCGTTATTAAGTACTTCAGTAGCTTTCCACATCAACCTCTTTGTTTCTTTTTATTTATTTATTTATTTGGGGGGGAGGGGGGTGTTTGTGGTGTTTTGTTTTGTTTTTTCATTTCAAATTTAAGTCATCTTCATTTTTGTCTTCTCTTTGCTGCTTTTCCCCAGGGGTGTCAGAAGAGTAAAAATGTGCTTCCTATAGTTACTTCATCACCGTCCGCAAACTTGTCCAAGATTTAAGGAAAATGATCTGATTTAACCTCCTTGCTGCAAATCTACCCCAGATGTTGAAGAAAACGGTGCTGCTGGTTACTCATGAAATGGCAGTCTTCCTTCTGAGCCAATACTAAATCAAACATCCTGTAAAGTCTTAGATTGTGCCATGGAGTAAGGATGCGGGGAGGCACAAATCTTTAGACAAAATGTGCAACTGAATCCCAATCATTATAAAAATAATAGAAAAAGAGCCTTCTGTAACTTCTCACAGGAGAAACAGTATTACCATTAGCAACTTTGCCAAATTCCACCATGCAAATTTACATTCTGTCTAACTGGCTTCCCCTTGCAGTTTTAGTTGGATTCGTTCGTTCTTCCTTTCTCTGGCAGCGCTCTGATTTCCCTGCTCTGCTCACCTCCTCTTTGAGAAGTCCCAAAGTAATCTTTGTGCACATTATTATCACAATGATATTTAATACATTCATAGACACAGCTATAAGCAATGTGCTGCAAAGGCAAATACCAAACTAACAATCTATGATCTAAATGAAATTACAATAGGACAAAAAATTGACAAAATTAAATAAACAGCATCAGCTTGAAACTCACCAGCTTTTCCCTGAACATATAAAGATATGCTTCTGTTGGGAACTTTCGATTCATCCCTCCCCCTCTGACCACTAAAAGGTATGGCATGCCTACAGTCACTACTTGTAGGTATGGTTGGTTATGGTTACGGAATTATGAAATTCACATCACTTACAAGAAGAAATTATGATTTCTTAGAGATGAGATGTTATTTCATCAGTTCTTTCTCCCCCTGTGAGGATGGGAGGGGTGTTTAAGAAGGCTCTGTCATGCTCTCAAATCCCTTTCTCCACTATGCCTTACTGCAAAATGAACTTCTCATTCAGGAATACAAATTCAGTGGCAATTCCTACACAGTCTACTCACATTGCACTTGCAGTGTAACACCTGGCTGCCTTCGCTCTCTCTCTCCCTCCAACATTTCTCCATTCTGCATGTAATAGTCCACCCTGCTCACTTGCAAATGCATGTTCTTGGCTAGTATGATTGCAACTAGACTAGTGGTTTTACTGCTGTTACAAGTAGTCCAAGAAAAAACCCCAAGATATTCCTTAACTACATTAGAAATTCTGGCTGACCTGACACAACACAGATGAAAGTTCAGCATCCAAACTTTATCGGGGCCGATCCCGCGAACACTGATTGCCTGTCCCCCAGCCCCCAGTAGCCAGCATCACAGCGCTTCCCCCTTCATGGCTATGAACCAGACCCATTGCCTCCCAGCGTGCCAGAGAAATGAAGGGTCTCCTCCATTGCAACGTACAACAGCTGACCAGCCCAACAAACAAGTGTCCGTTTGTGGTGAGGGTTAAATCCTACCTGGGTATCAGGTTTAGACAAGTTACAGAATAACAACAGTCCCTGCCACAGGACAAACTGAAACTATTGTGGCAACTGAATGTGCACTTATCCTTTATTTTAGAGGACACCCCTCTCACAAGCAGAGAAGACTGAACCAACCTCCTGTTTGCAGCACAACCATAAGGAAGGTAACTGCTGATTACAGCCATATTTTCAGTAAAGAGCACTAGCCTTTTCCAAAGAACAGTCTCAGCACTTCAGACAAAATATTCCTTCTGCCTCATCTTAAAAGATAATTGGACACCTGAAATAAAAACAATAGGAAGCATATTCACAGCCGGAAGTCTGCCTGTTTAAATGCAACATGAGCCCTGGCCTCAGGTTTTGCATTCCTGACTCAGGCAAGGAAACAGCCAAAAGAAACAAATCTCCCCAAAGGCTCATTAACAACTATACAAACACGTGTTTGCTGTGTATGGGCATTCGAAGGTTTTACTACAAAGGCCAGGACAGAACAGCAAGTCAGCGCCCTGCCTAGCTCTGGAGACAAAAGCCTTACCACAGCTTTCCAGGTTCGGCAACCTACAAAGAGGGGATGATTACCTGAAAGAAGGTTGTAGAGAGGTGGGGGTCAGTCTCTTCTCCCAAATAACAGGCAACAGGACAAGAGGAGGCCTCAAGTTGTGCCAGGGGAGGTTTAGACTGGATATTAGGAAAAATTTTTACACTGAAGGGGTTATGAAGCATTGGAACAGGCTGCCCAGGGAAGTGGTTGAGTCACCATCCCTGGAGGTATTTAAAAGACGGGTAGGCACAGTGTTTAGAGATACTGTTTAGCGGTGGTTTTTGTCAGAGTTAGGTTGATGGTTGGACTAGATGATCCTAAAGGTCCCTTCCAACCTAGGCAATTCTATGATTTTATGACTCCAACAGCTGAGCAGATTCACTGTACTCATGCTGGTGAGGAGCCGTAAGGTTGTCAGAGCTGTTAGAGCTGCCTGAGGAAGCTGGAAAAACAAATCTGCTCTTTGAGCTTTGGCTGACACCTACAAAAGAATATCTGAAGAAAAAAGAGGAAAAATTCCTCTTAAGTAACCGTAGTTTATATTTGTGTAACATTTTTATAAACAAGGAAGCTGAAATTTCTTTACAAAACCAGTGACTTTTAACATTTTCTTCTTGGTATGAACTGAGCTATGATTGCACATTAGTGAGAAATGACATCAAGCATTACAGGGAAGTTTTCTACTGTTTATGGACAAGTTTTTTAATTGTTCATGATGAACTGCCTGATATAAAATGACATATTAAAGTGGACCGATAAAAAAATTACCTTTTCAGAAGAGTAATTACCTTTTCTGGAAATGTTCGCATTTCTTAGAAAATAAAAATAAAATTACTATACGGGCATAACCCCCCAAACATTATTCATATAGATTACCGGTTGTAAAAGCAAGTTAAATACTGTTCTCCAAGACTGATTCATTGTTAAAATGATAAACCTGGAAGGGCAAGTCACTTGCCAGTAAAATACTAATTTTTTTCTTTCAATTAAAAAACTATTTAAAAGCTTGGCTTAAAGAGTATGTTTTTCTCCATGGCTACCAGTGACTCATGATATCAAAATATTTCTCATGTAGTTCATTATGGCACAGCTGAAAAGGAAATCATTAATTGTCTCCTCCTGATTATTTTCAATACAGCAATGAAACCATAGCAAGTGTATTAGTAAACATAAGAAGTATAATACAATCTGACATTTGACTTTGACAAGGCACCCTTGTTCCCAGCTATTTTTTGCTTAAGGAAAGGCTCCATCGGCTGCAATTTCTAAGTTCTGTAGGAGTTGACAAAGACAGGAGCAAAGGACTGACGCATTTAAGTGACTAAACACAATCGTACTTCCCCTCACCCCTGTGTGCTAAAGATTTATGAGGTTGGTATGAAATTAGCACAATCTTATACACCAAAAATTGAATACCTCAGTTCACAAGGTGAAGCATACACTGGGGCAAGGAATGAATGATGAATGCATGTCAGTTTACAACTTGAACATTAAGAGTAAAGGTGTAATTTTTCATGCATTCAAGTGTTTTCTCTGCATCTCCAACAGCATTGGTGCTCAGAGGTCTCTGTCTCAACATCCCTGTGCTGAGTGCTTCACAAGCAGGTGAAAACCACAATTGGTGGAAGTGAGATAGTGGGTAGAATTGTTCATAGGAACATAACATTGCAGCAAAACATATCAAGACACATTTTTGGTTCCAGGATGACACTTATGGCCAAGATAAAGAGGAAGACCAAGCCCATGATAAACCTGATAATTGGGATTCAAGACTGAGATATAGGAAAACCTAAGTGTTTCCAATTTGGACAAACCCGTGGTATTAACAGAGAAGCCTGTTTCCTGCAGTCCACCAAAGAGTCTTAAAAATGAGGCTATCATTTATCACGCAGGAAGTTTCAGTTTCCCTGGTATGCATGTTGTGTTTGCATGCTTACTCCCCAACATGTCCCCAAAAGCAAGATTTTGGTCTTCTTATAATGCAAAATTGTTTAGTGATTGAAATGTCCCATTTTTCCAGGCAGTTGTAGCAGATGGGAGCGGAAATGACAGAAAGATTCTGGTAAGATTCAACGTTATATGATCAACCCATCCAGAAACGTAGTAATACAACATTGTAAAATGCTGGCAAACTCAGAAAGGGCTCGTTAAAAAGCGTGTTGGATCATATTCCGTATTGTTGCTTTCTACCACAAAATAAACACCTTTATGCTAGTACACCCTACATTTACAAAGCCTATGCTAATGCTACAAAATATTGAGCCATAGAATTAAAAAGAAAAAAGAACCTTCAAATAAGACAAAAAGGCAAGTAAAAAATACCCCAAACTTCAAACAAACAAACAAAATTACAATCATAACTGATGCAGCTGCTTGGGGAAAATTAGCGTACAGAGTATGAAAAGCAGTAAAATATTTGTTTCAAGCGCCAGCTAATAGGGATCTAGAAGGGACATTGAGAATCTTTCTGCCCAGAAGTTGGTGCTTTTATCTAATCGCTTTCTAAATTATACCCATGTTTAGAAAAAGAAATCTATGTTCCAAAAGCAACCCCATCTCGATACATCATTATATTATGTTGCAAGAAGCAAAGATGTTCCACAAGCACTTCCCCCCCTCCCCAGGTCCCGTACAGTTAAGCATTGATTTGTTCTCTGAAAACTAGTGTTTATCTTTAGCACATACAAATAAAATTGAGAAATCACGTGACTCTTGCCTTCAGGACCACTTACTCCTTTTGGCCAGAAGGGGAAGCTAGCGCTATGTATTTTTATCACGCAGGTTGGATATATTCTGAACAGAGAGGGATTCAGTATTACTTCATCATCACCATCGTAAATCTATCCTGTTCTGCCATGGCAGACTTTTAACAACCCGAGGAACTTAAACACACAGAATATTTATTCACAGTGCGTTCAGTAGGCCTCAGAATGTAAAATATAAGAGTCACACCTCTGCCAGCACGAATTCCATCTCGGTTTTGTTTTGGAGAGTTACTCACAGAAGACTAGCAGCAAGTGGCTGTAACCCTAATTAGGAGTCCTTTACAGTGAGTTTCTGACTTTTCCAGCAGATTTTTTGCTGTGCATTCTCTATGGTCATTGTAGTAAGTCAGGGATCTCCAGGTAACACAGGGCTTATGTAGGAATGTCATCTCATTTCCCACCTAAACCAGAAACAAAATATGAAGTACACATTTTAATCAGTAGTTCTGTTTCTGTGTTAAGACACCTATTCAGAGTATCAGTGCGGGGAACAAACTGAAAACTTCATAGGAAAGGTATGAAGAGTTGCCTTGTTGCATAAATCAGTGTTAAAGGACTTTATGTTTTATGGTTGAGAATGAAGAAGAGAAATCTGCAGTATTCACCTCAGATGACTCACTCTTATCAGCATCCTTCATCCTTTTCAGATCAGATTCAACAGTATTTATTTGATGTTTTGCAATTTTAGTAGAAAAGGAGACAGACTGAACGACTGAGTTTTTTCTTTCTGATCAACTTTTCTGTTTCTGCATCTTAGCATTAAACAAACGTCTGTTTATTTGATTAAAGCTAATCTATCAGCCATGTTAGATCACATTTCTCACAGCACTGTGGAAAGAAACGCCAGCAGCCAGATGTCAAAAGCTGTACCTAGTTCTTTGCAAATTTTCTAGTTTTGTATCTATCTGTATTTGGCCTAGACTCAGACTTTCTGTCTATTTCCGCTAGCAGCTATACCAACTTCCAGGAGAACTCCAGTTCTCTGCTCAGCTGGAGGCAAACTTCAAATCATCAATGGATGAAGCATTAAAAAAATCAACAGAGGAAAACCCAAATAGAAGGCTGTGTAACAAATATATAAACACACACCATTCCTTGTCATTGTTTGCCACTTATTCTGGGAGAATATATTCCTAGTGCTATTTCCTTCTCATGTAACAGGACTGATACCAGAATATGATAAACAGCTGCTGAGTACTTCAGTGAGTCACCAATAGTGGAGGTCTGACAGAAGGCCTTACATGCCCATTAGATCTTAAAAATGACCTAAAACGATGAGGTAAGCAAAAATTGATACTGTTGCATTAAAAGTATTCAAGAAGGCCTCCTTTGTTGAAGTCTCTCTTCCTCACCACCATCCCTTTCTGCTGATGACCTTTTTACTTAATTATTCTAAAAAACACCCAATGAGCGCAGACTCAAAGGATTAGAACAGCAGAGTTACTTGGGGAATTAGAAGTTTCTTGAAGGGAAGAGATCTTGATTTTGTCTTTAAAAAAAGCTTCTAATATTTTATACCACTGGGCTATAAGGATCTTTTTCTTAAAGAGCAACATTTTTAACCAAAAAAACCCAAACCCCCAAAAAACAAAGAAGAAAATCAGAGCTCAAGTCAGAGCTCTCAGCTCTTAAGCCACATTTCAGAATCACACGTCAATGACATTTCACCTCTTCTTCAACTGAAAGTAAGCAGCTGTTCAAATCCTCACTTACTTTAGCTGGTTTTCTGGGAAAACAGCATTTCGTGAGTTAAAGCCTCATGATCTCTCCAGCTAATTGTGGAAAGCATAAAAATTCTGATGTCATCTCCTTAGAGTGAATCCGTTCTTACAAGTAAGCCTATGACAAGAATAAAAATGGCATCAACAATCTGTTTTAATGACACTGTTTGTATCATTTCCAATTACAAAAGTAACATTTCTCCAAAGTCATTAGTGCACTGCCGTTATAGCTGCCACCGTTTCTGCAGTCTTGCTGCTCTGAGAGCGAAGACTCTGGGTAGGTTCCTGTTAGGAATATTGATAAGCCTCAGGAGAAGCTGTTTTCCAGATGGTCTCGTATGAGGCATTCATACTCCCTCCATTGCCAATGAAGGTTAAATGTTATTAGCGGTACATGCTCTCCAGCAGAAAGTGAGGTTTGTCACTAGAATAGCTGTGCAAATCACTAAATTTTTTAGCTGTAACTCATCTTCACTTTAACTACATAGGCATATGGAACAAGGAGAAGAGCGGAAAAATATTCTTGCTTATTTTATATTAAATCAGTATGTCTCAACAGGCACGAAAATATGCTCAAGCGACACAGGGATCCTCAACATCAGCATCTCTGACAGAATTCAGTTCTTAAGTGTTCAGACCAAGCCCTGAACACTCAGTCACAGCACAGAGCAGGAAAGCATCCAAGAAACCATCAAGGACACCTGTGCTGTTCCCCATATGCATTTTTCTAACCTGTCATTAGCAATCTCCAATGACCAATTCTCCAAAACCTATCCAGATAACTTGTTACAGTGTTTTATTATCTTTACTGATAGGAATTTCTCCCCCTGCCCTGAGTATTAAACTAAATTTTATTCTCTGCAATTTAAGCCTGCTATTTCTTGTCCCATTCCCTGTGAAGTAGAGAAAAGGGATTGAATTCTTCCTCCTCAGAGTAGCTTTCTATGCATGTTTCAAGACCTGCAGGTTTGTTGCAAAAGTGACTACAAGCCAAACAGGCCAACTAGAACTACTAAGGATGCTCTTTCCTATCTATCCTATATATTCACGCAGTTGTTTATTCTTATTGCAGTGTTGGATATCACATTTGTCCTGATTAAATAACAAGCTATTTTTTCAGGTACAGTTACCCATCTAAGTAGCTCAATGGCTTTAGAAGTCAATGCAAGTAGAAGAAAAGCTGGCCTTTATTTCTCGTTTTTCAGGTCTTTGCTACAATTCATTAAAAAATAAAACAAAAAGTCTACCTAACCCAAAAAGCCAAACAGAAAGCTTTTCTTCCTTCTCGCCCTCCACAAATTTCTACTTACTTTTAACATCAGAAATTGTCCATACTTTTTCCTAGAAATCTGTGTGGCACATGTTTTATCATATTCACATCAGAGAGGCTAAAAAAACCTGCACTAGTCAAAGCCCTTATTCTATGGGGCACGGACATTCCAGTAATCTACATAAAATTAACAGAGCAGACCACAAAGATAACTGCACATTTAAACAGTTAAATCTCGTTTGGTTTTGTTAACATAGTATTAAATGCCAAGACAGGTGGTAAAAAACACTCCTTAACCATAAAATACAAACCCCTCAATCTCTTCAATTAAGAGCAGAGACAGAGGCCACTGACCAGAATCTTCAAAGACTTCCAACTAAACAAGTACAACCCTGGTCTGATATTCTTTAGCAAGCAGAGCAGAACTATATCTGGAGGGGGGAAAAAAAAAAAAAATAAAAAAAAAATCAAACCTCGTTTACATGTCACAAATCCATTCCTCTGACTTTCTCAGTTAATTTTAGATCATATTTATTTACCATTATATTTTAGAACAAAACTTTTCATAAATAACGATAGCAATACAGTGAGCATAGTGAGCTCTGATAGGCAGTTTCCTCACTTGGTTCTCCCACCATGCACACAAACACTCCCAGATTACTTAATGATGACCGCAGTGTCTCAGAAACTCAGACAACAGGGCAGCATGTATTTTAGTGAAGGTTATTTCTGAAAAGTTTATGGTCGGCCTTTCTGGAAGAAGACTACAAGGACAGACCTAATGCTAGTTATCAAACCACATACTTTCTTAGTTCATACATTCTAAATAACAAAGACCACATTTTAAAGTCTGACCTGTAAAATAAAACTCTTTTTGCTCCTTGTGATCTATGAAAAAAGATGACAGCACATGCATTTTCTCCATTGAAAAAAAGAGGAAAATGGAGGGGAAAAAAAATGTATCACACAACTGTTGAAGGGTGTGTCCCCCCCCTTTCTTTTTTTTTTTTTAAACAGTAACTCTCAGGTGCTTGTTGGGTAAGTGTTTCGACACTTAAGAAAGAACAATCAATACTTAAAAAAACCCCCACCCTTTTCTTTGAAGAGTTTTTGTTTGTCTGATAACTTTTTAAACTAAAGTCAAAAAAGAAAAGGCAAGAACACAAAAATGTTTCATCCAAGGGAACTATCTTTGCTAATTAGCTTGATTAATCTTTTCTGAAGATTAATCTGGACATTGCCCATTATCAATATCCAGGGGGTACAAAATTTAAGATTTTGGCTCAATTATGTGTGTAAGAGTTCTGGAATTAGGCCAACTTTTTCCTCCCCTTATTGCTCATTCTCACAAGAGCCTTATGAAAGCATCACAAGATGATGAATGCATCAGGATTCCCAGGAAAATATGATGGAAACCTGCTGTATTTCTAGTGGGGTGACAATCACTAAAGGCAAGAAGAAGAGACAACACTTTATATAAAACAAATACATACATAACTATAAACCAAAACCATTTGGCTAGGCACTCATCCTACTAAAAAGGCTTGGAAACCACAGACTGGAAATGCTGTTGCAAAATGCAATTCCGAGATGTTTTAAGAGAAGTGTTACAAGAAAGAAATGAAGTCATCATTTCACTTTACTCAGCTCTCCACTCAATTGCTTTGAAGCACTGGTGAGGCCTCAAGTAGACTACAGCGCTCACCTTCAGGCACCTTACTAGAAGGGATGTAAGCAAACTGGAACCCAGAAGAAAACTTCACTAAGTACATTTAAAAGTGAAGAAAAGCAAAGAATTTAAAAAATGAGGTTTTTGATATGAGGAGGACTGGAAAAGTAGGGGAAGGAGTGGGAACATACCTTTCTTCAAGTCGTAAGGTGTTACGAAGATGACATTGAGTGATTTGCTGCATCCCTATCAAAAGCAGACTAAGAAATAATCAGTTTCATTTGTAGAAAGGCAAATTTAAACCAACTAACAGAAGAAACATTCTGACTACAAAGGTGATCAAGAACTGGGACACGGTACATAGGGAGACTGCAAAATACCTTCCATTTGAATTTTATTCAATCCCTACACAAAGTCCTTCTGTCCATACCGCATGCCACCTGAAAGCATGCATGATGCAGCCAGCCCATCATCTGACTCGGACTTACTGCACTTCTGCATAGGCATAACATGTATGAAGCTCAAATACGCTTCAGACGCAGCATTCCTAAAAGAATTTCTCTCAAATCTTTATGCATCCAAAGTGTTGGTTTGTTTTTTTGAAGTTATTTTCCCTCCCCTCATAGCCCTCAGGCTTTTAGATTGATCTTTTTAGAGGCTAAAATTCATACTTCCTCTGAAGAGTACAGCATCTGTTCCACAGTGAGGTCTCCCCCTGTTGCTGCGTCAGCTTTAGCCAGAAGGAAACTACATGGAGCAAATTCCTCCAGATTTTTCCCTTTCCTCACATAAGACCTACAGAGGCAGAATTCATTTGGGGGAAGTGGCAGGGAAGGAAGTGAGGCAGATCCTGTACCAGATAGCAGGGCTATTATTTCCCACCCCTTTTCATCCAGCTTTCCAGGAAAAAAACCCAACAAAACAAAACCAAAGCAACAAAAAACCAAACACAAAACCCCCCAAAATCCACAAGAGATCATCACTTAGGCACATTTGATGAGACGAAATAAATAAAGCGATGCACCCCAACCTTGGTCTTGTCATTAACATTGTGTACTTCCAAATCATTGTACCATGTGAGTATTAGTTCCACCCTAGCCTAGGTTTGATTCTACACACTATGCATGCTTCATTTTGTCAGGTACCACAGTCTTGCAAGGTTAGTTTCTTAACACCCAGTCCATTATCACTTTGAGAGGTGCTACAGTCTATCTAAAGGGTATAAGCACCAATGGAGCAAAAGAATTCCAGGACCACATGCAGGCCTGGGCCCTGTGCAACTGCTGTGCCAGTTACTAGCTACTGGGTACTACAAAAATGGGACTGAGCTCCATTTTTCAGGCACAGTAATTTCAGGTACTCTACCATTTTGATCATCAGAGAAAACACATACACAGCTCACAACAGATGCTTCTAGAGAAGAGCAACAAGCACAGTCAGCTCCTGCAAACATCACAGGCCCGTTTGGCTGTTATCCTCAGACTCCTTTGAAAAGTGACTAAAGGGTGCAAATACCATGCACAACAAACCCATATTGAGCAAAGTAAATCGCTATTCTCTATCGTCATAAGGTCTTATAGAAAATAGGGTCTTATAGAATTTGTCTTCTCTGAAGAAAGGGAATTTAAAATTAAATTCCAATCACAGAACTTGTACCTGCCTTAGTAGTGAACCAGCAATGCCAGGTTAACCACGTCAGACTTACAGTCTGGAAGCTACACTCCCAACGATCCACAAACAATAAGCAGGATACTTGAAAAACAAAACAAAACCAAAACGAACCCAACTGTTTGTTTTTTCAGGTATATACTACATACCTTCTCATGGTACCACATTAACTTGTACCCTACTTTCTTTCATTAACCAGCCCTTTTACTGTGCTCTCAAAAACATCTGTAAGAGCTCAGCGGCAGAAAGGTTCTGGAAAGAGGAAGCTGAGAGGTAGGAACTTCACAGAATCATGGAATGATAGGGGTTGGAAGGGACCTCTGGAGATCATCCAGTCCAACCCCCCTGCCAGAAAGAGTGTTCTGGTTCTCTATTTGAATATAAGAATATAATCCATAGACTACACATGTGAAAATATGGACATTGAGAGTGCCTTATTATTATATATGCCTAAAGAGGATACCATCAGTCTATTGTTACATTACACGGTGTTCTTTTTGAGGAAATTAAGTGAGCTTTTACTGACATACTAGCTAGCACTTAAGAGTACATTGCATTCCATCTCTGACAACTACATCTTTAATAATGTATGCTGCCTCTCTAGTTTTTACTACTTATTGTCATCAGAAACTTCGGATGATCAGAGAAACCCCAACCTTGCTTCTAGTGCTGCAGGAGCAGCCCAGTTCATGTGTAAATAATAACTTTCACGCATGCAGGCTTTCACCCACAACTGCTGTACGTAAAGTATTTGTGTCTCAGATTGATTTTAGAAAAAAAAACTTAAATGTGTAAAGCAACATCTGGTATCTACGCATTCATCCAGCATGTGGAAGCCAGTTACAACCACATTTTCCAAACTTGCGTGGCACTGAAAGGTTACCATATGGAGATGACTGACAGTATTATTTGGATTAGGCTTTCAGCTATACTCAGTCCCCTACGAGGGTCGTTTCCTGTTTATGCAACAGGCATGTCACATTTTTCAGGCATGCCATATACAGTTGTAGAAATAATGAATTTTGACTGGGCTTCTTGTGTACACCACCTGTGTGAGGCCACAGTGATTTCCAATGCAAGGAGATGCAGTAATGTTTTACAAAACACAAGGGATGACCAGAGCATGGAGAAAAACAAAGGGAAGGCCACATATTCTGCGTATGCTATTATCCATCTTACTACTGAAGGAAAAACAGTCAAGAGCACCCAGACAACTCCGAAACAACACTGAAAAAAAACACACAATGAGATCACTCACACCGCAATGAGGCAATCCCTTCCGCCCACTCTAGTCCAACATGATGCTCACATGCAAAACAGCCTCCACGCACGTTCAGCTGTGAAGTTCCAGCTCTGACCAACGTGTTTGAGATTGTTCCATGTAACAGCACAGCCATACCCTAGTCACCCAACCCCAGCTGCTGGTACAGAAAGGAGCATTCCCTGTATTTTCTCAAGTGACGGTAAGAAAACCTGGCTGTGAACACACTCCCTTGGTTGTTCCTCAGCCAGCCACTCTTCCTGTACCTGCTCTCCACCAGCTCAGCTCCCTGGCTACATCAGCACCTCTCACTCCTCCCTCACAAGGCAGTTGCCAACGCAGTGCTGGCTTGAGTTTGTTCCTTGGGGTAACTGGGTCAGAGAAGGGAGAGAAATTAGACTAAGAACAGCTTTCAGTTCTTTTCTTCTCCCTAACCAGTTTTGCTTATCATAAAAGCAATGCCATACCCATGTCCAATTGAAGGGGGGAGGGTTGTTGGGGGAGAAATATCAGAAGCCACTACACCAAATCTACCTCTGAAAGAAGACCAGGAAATCATCTGCTGTTGTGTTGCCCTAAAGGTAAAAGCCCAGCTTGTAAAAATAAAAAAAAATAAAATTTCACCAAGGTTCTTGCCACTGTACACACACCTTTTTTGCTTTGCTTCTGTTGATTACTCACAATAAAGATTAATCTGGAGCTTGTAGATCCCATGAGCCAGAATGGGTGGTCCCTTACTGAAAGTATGCTCTGCTGAATCAGGGTCCTCAAACTTGAGGTTCACACCTCAAGGTAACTGCTGAAATTGCCACATATGCCCATGCCAACATTAAGACATCCCAGCATTTTTCTAGGAACCATTTTGAAGACGATCAATTTCTAGAAAGCTTAATGTTTTAATATTTTTATTATAAGAATGCAAATAGCTGCTTTCTATCAATGTAAGCTCATCAAATTCAAACTAAGCCCTATTGCTAGATCTGTTCAAATTTGCTCCTGTGACTTGTGGAAATCACAGGAACACTTAGGGCACTGACACGATTCCTGAAAGACAAAGAGCAATACAGTGGGTCAGAAACAGACTGGCCACAATGCCCAGAATGTATTCCAAATTAGTACCCAATCAATCATTACCAGTAGGGGTACAAAGAAACCCCACACCCGAATTAAAAGGTACCCCATGAAAGAGTATTTACAAAGCTACTCTCCTGGCACAAGATAAAAATCCAACTCCTGGAACCATAAGTCTTCAGAGCACCAAGATCAAGGTAGCTTTTTTCTGTACTGCTTTAGAAAACAGCATGGACCAAATCCAACAGACGCAGGGATCAAGCTGTGTTTGAGGGGTTTGTAAAGTTTGTTTGTAGGCAAACCACTGCCCGAATCATGTTCAAAATGAAGCCACGCTTGGATACAGCTTTTAAATAGTGCTGTTGCCAGCACTATGGACTATGGTGATTTTGACTTGAGAAGACTGGTCCACAAGCTTGAAGAAATATCTGATGGGACAGCAGCCATCTTCCAGTCTCCGCATACATAGCTGAAAACGCTCAGGATTACCAATCCCAGAAGTATCAACAGAAGGCAGAAGTGGAGGGCTCAGAGATGAGACAGACCCTGCCCTCCTGCCAAGAACCAAGTGCTCTGGGAAAATATTAAGCCCTACTGCAGTAGTACACGCATCAAGTCTGATTCTCCTCCTTGTACTAAGTTTGACTCAGTAACCTAAAGGAACAGGAAACCAAGTTGTTCAAAGTCATCATATAAGGAAGGGGAAGGGAAGGGGAAGTTAGGCACGCCATTTTTCTTCATATAAAAGAATGTTTTTACAGGGATACTGGGCAAAGAGAGAAGCTGCAATAGGAAAATCAGAACATTCTTACAAAGGTAAACTGTGCTGTTCCCATCACGTCTAAGCAAGTGACCTGTCCACTTAAATGAAACTCTTGGAGCAAGGAAAGCCTGCTTGGCATGTGCAGGGTCCCCTCTGTAATACAATTATAGCTCATTTTACATTTGCGACAATACAGAGTTGCAAGTGGCAGGTTTTTATGACTGCTATGAGAGATCATCAGTCCTGTCTACAATCTGAAGCATGTGAAGTCGTTCACTTGTTCAAAATCTACCTACAGCAGCCTCCTCTGAGGTTTATGGATTTAAAGCCTCATACGAGCTGGCAGGATCATGAAGAGATGATACAAATTGTTCAACTCATACCTTAGCAGCAGGATGAAAAGGTGAAATCGCAAACCAATTCCTAAGAGAAAACTAAGAATCTGCACCCATTAGAATAAAAATTCTTACATTCCTGAAAGATGACTGAATTAAATTCCGGACTTTTGGACTGTTTGTAATACAAATTTGGGGTTTCTTTGACATTACTTTTGGTGACTTCAGCCACACATGACAAGTTAACATTTTTAACCGTAAAGCTTTTATCAGACCTGAGTAAAAACTATATCCATCTTGTCTGTTCACTGCAGCAGACCTGCTCATCTTTGTACCCGCGTCAAGCCCAAGGGATGCCCACATTATCAATCTTACTGGAGTTACTTTTGTGTTTGCAACAGCGTTGATCAGGAGGCTGTTTCTCCATTGCAACTGCTTCATGAAAACCAGTTCACCACATACCCTGCCAGACGAAGCTGTTGCCACTGAAGAGATCATCATCTCCCACAGCTGGGATGAATGAAATAGGAGCCACCTTGTCAGCCACCTCAGCTGAACTGAACGAAAGTGGAGCCCTCTGCCTCAGCAGTTCACAGCAGGTGAATGTACGCAGACAAACTGGTGGCAGTTTGCCACACCACACAGATGTGTGACCTGTGGTGGCACAGGAACAGGCACAGCACCTCAGGAGGATGGCAGCCCCTGGGAACAAGGGTCACTTCAGCCAGCCCCTGTGAATGAGAGCCAGGTCCCAGCTACACGGCTTCATTTGTCCCACAGAGGTTTCCCCTCTGAGCAAGTCACCAAGGTGAGCAGAGAGTACAGGAACTTCATTCTACAAACCACACGCGTTATTTATTCTGGAGCCTGTTGGGAGAGAGAGATGACGAGAACAAGTGCAAGGCTTGCTTGTGAAGCTGAAGGCAGTAGTCAGGAAACACAACCGCTAAATAGGTTGTGCCTGAGCACCCTGGCTGACAGTTTCTGTCATTTCAGCCAGATGCAAACTAAGTGGCGTACTACCGTAGAGAGGAGGGAAGGGAATCTTAACAACTGTAAAAACCTTTAAAACAATAATCCCAAGCAAAAGTGAAATCCAATAGTGTGAACCTGTCTCGCCTCACCTTCTTCTTCCAAAGAAAAGCATTTGAGATAGCAGGGGTTGAAAAAGTGGTGCCTAGGAATAATGCATATCTTTATGGATGGCTTCCAGTGCCTACAGCAACCCATAATTCTTTACTTGCCTTTGGCAAGCATACTGTAGAGGGTTTTTTGTCTGACTGAAACATAGTGTCCAGCAGGTATGAGAAAAGAATCAGACAAAAAGCTATTTGCAAAGAGTTCATAAAAATAAGGAAAGTCATCAAGAATACAGGAGTGAGGGAGGGGGGGCTTAGGGAACAGAGAGCATCCCCCAAAAGGATAACATGACATGGGCGTCTCTCTTCACTGAGCTGTTTAAGTCAAGGACAGAAGGGGACAGAGTAAAATAAGAGCCATTTTCACTTCTCTCCCGCACAGAATTACAAATGTATTTGAAGAAAATGAACTGTGAGATGATGAGTGTAAAAAATATATTGCTCTACCATGACTGGTGATGGTAGAGTTATGTTGTATATTTAGGCATGCATCCAGAAAAAGGTGACTGCCAGTTCACGGTTATGAATCACGAATCTCAAGAGCAGAATAAGACGCTACAGTGTGCTGAACAGAATGAACGAGCAGCAATTAATAAACAGACCATCCAAACACAGCTAACTTCCAAGATGTCAATCAAAGGTTTAAAGTGTGGCAAAACAAAGGAAAAAAATCAAGACACACCAATATAAATTGGCCATATAAATTTCAGACATCTTTGCACTGATTTATTGTCTTCAAACGATGACAGTCACAGAACTGTATTCTTTGAGGCTAGAAAAGACAACTGCAGTTGTGAAAACATTGCTACAGTAGCAAGAGAAGTGTTTTAGTAAGGGAATGGCTTTATGAAACTAGATAGCAACACTAGGTTAGCGAGTATTAGAAGATGAGGTCCATGATTCTCTGATACAGGAAATGTTAAAACATGAATTATTTCTCTCCATCCCTTCCTAAAAACCCCACAAGTAACCATGAGTTAGCTTTCATCAAGCCTTTTAAAGGTTCACCAGAAACTTTTAAATGGTTAAAAACTCATCTCCACCTGGGGAGAATTATTTTCTTTCCAGCACTTAAAAGCCAAAGCACAGATTTCAAAACACATTCAGCTCCATGGAAGTATTTGTCTCCACATCTGCTGTTCACTGCTCTTCCTCAACTCTTTTTCTAGAACAGTTACCCATACCTTTTCAGTTTCTCCTAACAGGGACCACCTTGGCTTTTCACCTTGAAGTAGTGCCTTCTGTGTTTAACTCTGTTGTTCAGAAGACTAGACCCAGCAAACTATGGGGAAATAAAACTAAAGAGGTAGCAGAGACTCACCTGGTTACAGAGTTGACACTGCAGGCTCTCTCCAAGTTTCTAGCTCTCATCATTCTATGTTTTGTTAGAGGACAGCAAGAAACTCTTTTTCTTCTGTCTTGTCCTTCGCCTTTTCCAGCTTTCTGACTCCAACTACTCCAAGTGGGGCAAATCAGGAAGAAAACTTCTCCAAGATGCTCCAAAATTCTTCACGGGAGCCTCAGGCTAGCAGTTGCCTTGTACAAGGTAACTTCTGTCCTACCTCCTATTTTTCTGGTTATTAGCCTCAGGTGCTACTGCAATCCACTCAGCTTATTTAATAAAGTGCAGCTGGGATACTCTGTGCCATCACACGAAGGTACACTTTTTCATTATATCTAATGTCTCCTCCTCACAAACAAAAAGCTGGATAACAGATAAAGGAAATATTATTTACTTCAACAGTATCAACATCATAGAAAAATTCACAACAGAAGCAACTTACAGAAACTGTGACCCTCAGAAGTATTACCACTGAAAGTTTCTGAGACACTGCAGAGCTAGGATTTTCTGATTTTAACCCCTGTTTAGGAAAAACAGAGAGGCATTACAGCCCAAAACATGAGACATTCATTCAACATTCAATCTCATTCAAAAGCAGTCACAATATAAAACTGCCTTTTCTTACTCCAAAGCTATTTTAAAGTTTACCAGAACTTGCACAGGATCATCCAAATATGGAAAGCATCCAACAGAAACACCCTTAAGACTTGCATGATGGACGGTTACAGCACAGATTAAAAAAAAAAGTCACTACCTCAGTGTTGTATTCCAACAGAAGGAAAGAAACTGGTTGGGAACAGCTGGGAGTTAATGGAGCAGGGGCTGAAGACAGGAAAAACAGAGACAGTGACTGAACAGCAAACAGCATTCTTTTTCTTCTTGGTCATCTTTAAATCGTACTTATTTTTAAGACTTACATCTGTGCTATGACTGCTTCTTTATGAAAAATATATGTTAAATTAAATTTTAAAAATATAATCTGTTCTTGGAATTTACAAATATCAAAATGCCACTAACCAAGTTCTCCTAAATAGGGAACTTGAACATTATGGATTTTTTTTCCCCCCTAACAGGGGGAGAAGGGTTAGTTTTAAAATTGTATACTGAACCAAGCAATGGAATTAACTTTAAAAAAAAAAAAGATGGGATTGACTCACTCTCAAAAAAAGGGCTATTACTCATCACAGTGACATACACATGCATACATCTGGCTGAACACACATTCATCTCTGTTGCTCAGCTTTCCCGCGTGCTCCTGTTAGCGCTGCATGGTCCATTATAGCCAGGCACAGGCGCTGCATCTCCAGTCAACCCCCACTCTCTCAACCTTCACCATCCCAGCACCTGACAGACACTTTGCAGCTACAAAAGGATATTCCTTCCCTCACCTCTCCCCAGAGCAAAGGCAGAGGTGTCAGGAAAGGAGCATGGAGGCCCTTCACCACAACCATGGCAAGGAGCAGCAAGAAATTTAAGCGGCTAGGATACTTCAGTGTTACTGCATCCGTTCTAATCTTGCCTGGTTACGAAATCTTTTTCTCTCTAGAGTACTCATTTATCTCATATACTGAGTTTGGTAGGGTTACTAACCTGTACTAATTATAACTGTCTAAGCTCAGCGTATCTTCATTTCTAGTTGTGTCTCCTCCAAGACCGTATCTTTATCTGGTTTGTTAAGAGTCTACTAAGAAGTGGACAAGACAAGGTTTTAATCAAATGTAAGCAGTAACAACAGGTTTTATTCAAAACTTCCAGTAAAGAGAACCCACTAGTTTTGGAATAAAGGTACTTAAAGTACTACAGCTTACGTGAATATAAAAGATCAAAGAGAAGAAAATAAACCAAGCAGTAAAAAAAAGTAAAAATTAAAAATATATATATTTTTAAGAGTTTGAAATAGACCCATACTGGGATTTTGAAGTCCTCCAAACAATTAACAGTTACTAAGTTTGGCAAAACAAGATTCTCTTACAAAATTAAAAGCTTCTGTTACATAAACTGTATAAAACTGCTCCATAGTTAGAGAGCACTCTGTACAATTTTGTCTTGAAATACATAGAGCTGCAGCCTTCAAACTGCAGGAATTAATTGTTTTATCCTCTTCATGGGTAAAAGAATTAACCAGCTGCGCAATCGTTTTGGGGGAAAACGAAGAGGCAAAAATAGTCAGAATTAACAAGATGAAGCCACTACAAAAATGAAATGCACAGCAAAACTCAGACCTCAGTTTAAACTAACAAGCTATGTTTACAATATATTCTACAATTCAGTTGTCATTTTCCCTTCCCGCTCCCACCTCCCCCCATTCAAATATTCCTAATTCCTTTATGGTCTAAATCTAATTAATTTCTAAACTTTCAAATACACCGTACATACATTTAGCAAAAAACATAGCTAACATTCTTACAGCAGTATGGTCAGGACACAATTTCAAAGATTATTACACAATTATTGAGATTAAACCTTATGACTTTTTTTTTTTCTTTTAAAGAGAACAGCAACCATCAACTTAGACAAATGGTTTTAAAATGTACTGCAGACAGCCTGCAAAATGCAGACTTCACCAACATCAGCTCTTAACCCCAGAGGACACAGGGGAAAACAGCAAGCGCTGAACATAAGGAAGAAAGAGAATCTCAGAGTGCCAGCTAGAGGAAGATCCTTCAGGAACTTGGTCTGACAGATTGTTGGTTTGGCTCGGTCGTCCCCGTTGCACTAAGTCCTGCAAATCAACTTTGCAATAGTACGTTACAATGTAAACTAAAATTCTTGATACCAACAGTATGTCAAAGGGATTTTTTTTTTTCTGAAGCCAACAGTTGGTCACAGAAGTCAAGTATTTCCATGGCTCTTATTCAGCTGTTGCCAGTTCAGGGGGAAAAAAAAAATTAAAAAATGTGTGTGTCTGACTCATACGTCCTTCAAGTACACGCAAGGCTCAATTGTTTCCAAAATGCAGGAGCTTAGAACCTTTTAAGACACTGAAGAAATAGGATTATGAGGAGAGCCCATCTGAGTAAGTACTTTATCCAGCCACTGAAGGGGACCATGAAGATGTATCTCTATCCAGCATGGAGTGCTTGTTACATCTTGGCGATGATACTCAGCGCCCCAACCCTGGAAACAGAATCACAAGTGGGGAAAGAAAAAAAAAAAAATCACCTTCTTTTATAATACCGAATACGTGAGAAGCATACTTCAATCATCTTCTTTCTTACCAAAATACTCTAGCTTTCAACAGTTGTTATCAGCAGGGTAGAATAACACACTTGATACGCCAACTATTATCATGTTTCAACAAACAAAAAAACCAAAAATTACATTTGGAGGAAGTGGCATTTTGAGATCTCTTGGAATAGAAATCTTTAAATTTCTAAAGACATAACCTGTGGCAGTTCAAAATTTTCCCATACCTCACTGCCAGTTGCTTGATGTCCCAATAAAGTCTCTGAAGAGGGGAATAATCAGGTCTTCTCTGCCAAGACCAAAAATAGAACAAATTGGGGGGGTGGGGGGGGTGGGATGGAGAAATGCTGCCAAACAGATCAACAAATTGGATCTCAGAAAAAATAAGATCATCGACCGACATTATGGAAGTGGGGGTGAGGCATCTGTCTGACAAGAACCAAAGCATCATTCTCAAGATGGACGCAATAAAATGGGCAACAAGTCAGAAACATTCCTCTTTGGAGAAAGAGGGCATGGTCATTCCCTATCAGCCTATTTCTCAAATTAAGACAAGATAGGTTTTGTTTCAGCTCATACCCAATTCAGTTACAGTAACTACCAAAGATAAAAGCAGATATTTAAACAGCATTTGAAATAATTTTATAAGTGAACCATTTTGGGGGCAGGTCTGGAGACAAGACTAAAGATGGCTGCAGGTACAGTTTGCTCTGCTCTATATTAACCCCTGTTATCCCCTCTATATTAATCCCAACCCAGGTGGCAGCAGCTCTAAACACTGTGCAGTGCAACATCCAACACGCAGGAGGTCCTGTGCAACTGTTCAGGCAACACAGCCATACAACCTACAGGATGCAGAGCTATAAACAACCTATTCCATTTTAGGAACCCCTGTCTTAACACATCTGAAAGTTTCTATCCTCCTATCAAGAAGAGTTCTTCAGCATGTTACCATTTTCATATGACTACTTTCATAGATGTGACCAGCCCTTTTATATCAGTACACATGTTGACATGCCACATCAAAAATCTTGACCTTGCACACCCCCCTAGAATAGAAAGGTATGTATATTAATCTAAATAATTACTGCAGCTCCTAATTTGGGAGCTGCTGGTCAAAGCAGATTTAGAGGATTATGCTATCTACACTCCCACAACCATTATCAATGACTTACACTGCAGTCCCAGCTCAACTCTCCAAAAATACCACCCAGGAACAGAAGTATGAAGTTCAGCTGAGCCTCTTACAGAGCAGGAGATAGCATGGACCATAGCAATGGGCAAAAAAAGGTGCAAAAGCTGATGGCACATCATTAATTGGTGGCTTTTCCACTTTTAGGCCAAATAATTAATGACTCAATTCTTTTCAAAACTTACTTATATTGTATCCTGCCATATCTCACACAATTAGAAAGACAAGCCCCATAATTCCAGAATTACTATGCAAATAATTCTATATACACACACTACCTATACACACATTAAATACAAAAGTTTAACTGAAACACTAAAAATTTACAAGAGGCAATTCAGTTAGAATAGTTAACAAGGCATGACGGAAATGCTTCACAAGTGACTACAGACTTATGTGAAGAAAAACGTTCTGCAAGTCACCTCAAGCTTTCAAAGTATGTGCATCAGATGCATTTCATCCGCAAAGACAACAGGTCAATGGAGGGAGGCACTGGAGCATTCAAAAACACCACATTAAGTAAAAGCAATTTACTTTGCTTACAAAATAATCTCAAGAAAATTTTCACATACCTTTACAAAACTCATACGGAGAGTACACATCTTAGTAAGCTCATACACTGTCTCGAAGCCATGGTTCACTGACTGAGCCAAAAGCTGAGCAAACTCTTGATTATTGAAAATTTTCAAACTGCAGCCACTGGGAATTTTGCAGACCGTGGTGGGATGGAATCCATGATGGTAGTTGCAGTTTCGACTTTGCACAAAAATACTGCTGTCGCTAAGACATTCAGCGTACACTTCCCCACCGACATAATAGAGATGAACACCTAGGAAGAGAAGGTTGACATAAGGAGGTTAGATGAATTCATGCTGTGTATCTGTTTTTCATGCTCTCTCTCCACAGACATGTGTTTCTGCTTAAAGAGATAAAAATTAACCGCGTATCAGACCATCAGCTGCCTGTCTTCAAACTTGATTTTTACTTTCCTGTTTCATCAGTAGGTGATTTGAAAGGAGTGTGTGTGTGTACGTATGCATATATATATATAGGGAAATAGGTAATTCCTGTGTTTTAACATGTTGTATATTCAACAGCAATAAACTAGCAAGCACTGCAGTAGTTTTGATGCAGTACATTGGGTGGCTTGACGCCTTGAACTTTTTTCTCATCATATTTATGTAAAATAATACTTGGGAATGCAAGAGGAGAAAGCAGAAACCTACTGCATAATTTGTAGGTACTAAAGCAGCCCCAAGCTGGATTCTCTGGAAAAGCCCTGAATGCTATTTTGGATTGCACAAGTTTTTTCAGCTCGCTTTAATTCCACAAAGCTGGAAAAAGAAAATGGCCCTTATATAGCCTCAAGTTATGCCAGAGGAGGTTTAGATTAGAAAAAATTTCTTCATTGAAAGGGTTATCAAGCATTTGGAACAGGCTGCCCAGGGAAGTGGTTGAGTCACCATCCCTGGAGGTATTTAAAAGATGTGTAGATGCAGCACTTAGGGATTATGGTTTAGTGGTGGACTTGGCAGTGTTAGGTTTACGGTTGGACTTGATGATCCTAAGGGTCTTTTCTAAACTAAATGGTTCTATATTCCTCATATGTATCTGTCAAATGAGGGTACACACCGATCCTACAGTCTTTTCACCTTTTACTGCTTGCTCCCTCACCTGCCACTGATGGCAGCAAGCCCCAGAAGAGCAGCATACAGGGAACCTTTGTGGAGATTTGCTGTCAGTAGGACTCAATTCCAAAGGCTTTGAGAAAGCAAGAAAGTTTGCCTTTTGTGTTTAAAAAGGAATTATTTGCTTATTAAACCTTTCCCCTCCCACAGTGTCACAAGTCAGAGAAGCAACCACACAGAATTTAAAAGCTAAACTGAAATCAATTCAGAAAGCCTTGATTGTGCTCTGTCATGTAAGATTTTGCTGATGACTATGCGTGTACCTGTGTAGGTACCTATACACTCTCACCTGATCTGCAAAAACATTTATGGCTATGCCTTCAAGTTTGGGATTTACTCCTCCTTAAAGACTAAAAGTTCTACATCATCATTAGTTGTACACATTTACTTATTCAACAGCATCCTTGTCTCCTTCACACTCTGCTTCGGTACATATGCAGTTAAGTGCTTCAGCCCAACTCTGCTTGCAGCTGGGTTACTTTTAACAGGAAAATGAATGAGGTGTTAAATAAATATCCTGATACTTGGTAAGATGGATGGGAAGGCAAAGAGGGAAGAAGTATTAGGACTTGAGTGGCACAGCACAGGTGTGGTGTACTGCTGAGAGCTGCACAATTCTTCACGTAGAGAAAACCTCTCCGGACCAAGGGCTCAAACTTGAAGACCTGACAGTTCTCTTCAGTTTCAATTCTTTCCTTCTTTTTAAGGAGGAGGAAGAAGAAACTTCATTAATTGGCACTTAACAACATACACCCCATTGCTTGGGCATGTTGAACCCTCAGTTGTCTCAGAAAATTTGGAGTTTATTAATAACGTAAACACCTTAAAAATATGTCTGGCAGGAATGTCCCGTTGCAGGGGGCAATGTTAGCTTTGCCTGTCATTAGCATTATAGTGAGTTCTCAGAACAAGAGGACTGCACGAAGTCAGACAAAAACCAGAAGCTTTTCTCTTTTGCAGGACACTGTCACAGCCATAGAAGAGAAGCACAAAATTTCCACTGAAAGAATCACCAGCCTGTGAAAAATGAATTTGGAAAAACTGTTTTAGCAGGTTCTCTCTCTGAATACACGTTAGGATAACTAATTTATGTTGGAAATAAGGCTAGCTAAGAATTTTGTGCCAAGAACTATAATTTTGATTTCCATATACACCAATAATCAAGATAAATCAAGGCATTTCATTAGACAAACTGCCTTAAGCTTTCATTCTAATTAATACTATGATAGCCTTCGGACAATTAAAAATTGATTAAGGGTAAGAGCTTCCTGTAATTACACACCAGGTAAGAACAATACTTTGCTTGTAAGACCTCTTGAGGTAGCGGCCCAAGTTGTCACGTCTAGGGGAAATGCCCCTTCCCTCCCCACCCCCAAAAATCCAAAAAATGGATGCAAAGATCCAAACCTCACCTTTGCCAATATGCCGCCTAGTGTTCTCAATGGTGGAGTTGCGGTTAACGTTCGAAAGCAGCCCCAGGCAAAATCTGTTCTTGTTGTTTGAAGGATCAGTGAAGCCATCCACCAGGACACTGGTGGAAGAAGCGTGGAATGCCTCCCCAACACGATTATTCAGCTCATAGTAGACAATGGAGCACCAATGCTTCGGTTCCTCGTAAGCAACTGCCTGAACATCTGTAAAGCAACAATGGAAATGTTACAATCTAACGGCACTGAAATACAGGCTCGAGAGGTAAAGATCCATAAACCTGCAGATTTTGGCTGAAGATCACTGAAAGATGAGCTGGATAAGCAACTGCAGCTAAATGATGGCTCTTCTTCCTTCAGTTAATTTTGAACTTTTCATAGCCATGGACACACAATAGAATAATTTCACCAAGACTCACAGGAGAGAAAGGTTGTCACTAGATATCAACAGAAAAGTGCAGGAAGCTCCCGGGCACATACCAACCAGTGTCCCAATATCCCTGCTGCATTTTCTACAACATGCTATGTTGTGGGCCCAGACAGCAGAGAAACACTGCAATTACACAGCTCAGCTTTCTTTCCAATTTAGTAAACGAACTTCTACTTCAATTCATTCCACTCAGCTACCAAATTACAAGTAATTTCTGTGCTTACTGCGAAGTTGTATAGTGACAAGGAGAAACAGCATCACACATTTGCACCAGAGACCATTTGTAACTTTGAGTACCAAGAAGTATAGCAAGGTAGCTTAAATACATGTCAGCAGATCAATCTTTCAGTATTCAGGGCATGCACAAGTCCTGGGCTTCTTGGGGGAAGGGTAAGAGACTTCAAAAACTGAGACAGACATTTGTCTGCAGAACACACATGAAGCACGTCTTCAATATGAACAGATACTGCTTGGGATCAGAAGCTGAACAAGGGATCCTAAAGGGATGTGCAGGATCCTAACAATTATGCTGGGCCGAAGAGCAGATGAAATGGAGGAAAATATTGTTTAATGAGAACCTTTTATTCATTAAGTGCTACCAAATGCAAAATCTGCAACTATTCATTGCCAAAAGTTACTTGTTGAGTAATAGCAGAACATGGTTTCTCAGAACATGGTTTTCCAGACTCTGGCAACAAGAAGCTCCTCCTCAGCAGCTCCGAACTGAAGCTAGGAGTTGTGCAGAATGCCGACAGGAAATTTCTGGTTCACGATTTCTGCCTATCAAGTTCTAGAAACACGGGGATGTCTTGAGGTAACACTTGTGACTGTGCACAGGGAACAATTTCTCCAGATGGTACCGAAGGTCTTTACCAAAAAGAGTTTTCCAGTAGGTGTCCAACAACTCTTCAGATATCCCCACCCAGATCACATTCTTTCAAGTGCCAAATACAGCTACAAGTTATTAAACTGCCTCCAAATAAAAGGAGGCTAGTGAAGGGATTGTGGTTGCTTTCCGTGGTTTCTTTTAAATGAAGGAGGCTATTTCACTGCTAAGGCTAGCACAGCTGGACTTGCTGCTAAAATACCAACTTTGCAGATTAAAGCTCCAACTACAGGTCAAAGTGCTAAAATGAAAATCATACTGGTATTACAGGAAAACTTGTTTCTCTGGCCAGGGGTTTCCTTCTCCCAGCCCCAAGTCTTTACTGAAATCAGCCAACTAAGACCAGTGTTCATATTTTCCTCTGTTCACAGATCATAATGCTATGAGTGTTCTGACGCGTGCAAAACAAAAAACAAAATGACCTCCTCAAACCAGCACTACATAGCAGATGTAGTGGCAAATAATCAAAAGCAGGATTAACACATCCTACATCACTGTGCAAAATCTCCAAGCACAGTGTCTACTACTGACCAGTAACTTGCTTAAAACACTGGTAAAAAGGAGATGATCTTCCCTGATACCCTAGCATTTTCTATCCTTTCACGTCACTGTAAAAAAAAAAAAAACAAACAATAAAAAATAATAAAAATCACTCATTAATTATTAGTAAGAGGTTACTACACTTAATTCCCACGAAGATGCCAGCAATTATCAAAGCTGCAGCTTTGCCCCAGTTCTCAAAGTCAGGAAGAAATCTTGCCAGCTGGCCATTCTTACAGAATGAATCATATCTGCCTCTCACAGATTTCATACTAACTTCCTTACATTTGCTTTAAGTCATGCAGAGCAGGTGCGTTTAGTCTCTCTATTCCCAGCATGGGCCAACAATGGAAATTACCCAACTTCGTTGACAGGATGCAGCTTGTTAAATCAAATCTCTTAAGACTAACAAATCACCATGAAGAACATGCTTCTAAAAAGTTTGCAACAGAAATGCTGCAGTAAGTTCACAGTAAAAATGCTTCTTTAAAAAAAAACATCTGCTGCAGGTTGTAAAAGTAGTGCAATTACAGCATACATATACGAATAATAAACACATGAAGGCACACAGAAGTAAGGCATTGTTTTTTTTCTTTTAAATGAAGACACAAAGATAAAAATCCATTGTACTAAACTACTGGGAGAGAAAAATACTAATAGACACACTTTTTATTTTGAAATGGCTAAACGTTAAAAAGCAAGAAGAAAAATGTAAACCCTTTTCTCTTTATCAACTCTCATGTAACAGAGGAATTTTACGGTATTCGTGTGTTTTGTGAGAGAGACGAACTTGCAAAAGTCTGCAGTTAGGCATAAATATTGATAAACGCACTTTGGGTGAGCAAGAACTATACACAGTGTATATATATAAAAAAAAAAAAGGAAATGCTACAGACGGGGTTTATCACATGCAAAACTCATTCCATGCAGAGAGTAAATAGGTTAGCAGAAAAGCTATCCAAATCGTTCTAAGAGGGCAAATATACTTCCTGAATCCAGACATTAAGCTTAGCAACAAAACAAGTAAAAAGAAATAATAAAAAAAAAAATAAAAATCAAACAACAGTTATATTGTTCAAATGCCTGTGATCTTGATAATCACTCTGGCACAGCATCCAGCTTGCTGCTCTTTCTTGGCATAGGCCACAACTGTGTCAGCTTATGTGTTCTCTAAAGGGGCTATTTCTCACAATGTGATGAATGCACTAAATCCTTTACTCAGCAGCCACGGCCGGCTGCAAAGGCTTTAAAAAGCAACGCGTAAAAAGATGTCTGTGTCATAGTACATAAAGCAATAGGGTTTTTTTTTAATACAGATTTTAAAGTCTATAGCAACACCACACCTCAGGCAGACAGCTCTGAATTCTGAACCAAGTGCTATCACTGCATGACTCAAAGATGGAACAAAAATGGGGAGAGAAGATGGAACAACACAAACTGAAAAAAAAAAAAAAAAAACCAACCCAAATGCCCTTATGACCAGGAGAAGGGCAGCACACTCTTTACAGACTAAAGTTTAGAATTCAGGACAAAAACATAATAAGAAAAGACAATTTTATGAGATGTACTGTCTCAAAGGAAAATTTACAGATATTCCAGTTGCCTGTGTAAAATGTCTCTGGGAATTTACATAACTAACAGTACTAGCATCCAGCCTCCGATCAAGTCTTTGTTTGGAGAGCTATACTTGACCATATCTACTGTCATCCACAATTCAGTGACTTTATATAGCATTAACTGCATTGTTCCAATAAATCAATGTAATCATAAGAGAGAAAGAGATTCCTTTCCTTGCACACATGTAATTTCAGCATCACACGTAGAAATTCACAGCATCATAGGAACCCTTTCTGTTCAGTGATTAGTGGAAGTTCCAGATACAAAATATAAAATCACTTTGGTCATTGAGTTGGTTGGGAGTAAGAAAGTAATAAACTTCGTCCATTTTACATTTTTAAAGAGTCATGTGATAGCTTTTTGTCCTAAACAAATATTTACATTTATAATTTTTTATCTCCAGATTTACTAAGTCATCCCTTACAAATACAGCAAAAAATTACATGGCTTTTTTTTTCTTTTCTACAGCTAAAAATTTCCATAGACAACACAGATCCAAAATAAGAATGCAATTATTAAAAGTCAGTTCTGAAAGTTCGTTACTCTTAAAAAGCAAAGTAGAAGATGACAATAAAGTGGTTTTACCTCCTCTGTGTATGTCAGGGGGAATTGCGGGTGCCATCATGTTGGTATCCATTGGCTGGGAGGTATCGTGTGTCATCTGATCTTCCGGAGGCAGGTAAGCAGGAGGGGGAGTATCAGCTAAATATAGAAGAGGTAGAGATACAAGAGTCCTTTCCTCTCTTTAAAGTACATATACATACCCACACAATCAGTTTTAGCCTGGAAATGCTTCCAGTCTGACTCAGCTATAAACTTCCACCCACCAGAAATCTGAGAAAGCAATCATGGACCTCGAATCAGGAAAGCAAAGAATTATGGTGCATATTAAACACAACTGCATTAAAAACAAGTCACTTTCTCCCCACTAAGCCACAAAAGAAAGCTCAGCTGTTTCCAGCCCACGTTTTCGCAGGTTGAAAGTGCCATATAGATATTAAGGCACAAGGATGTCACAGGACCAGGCCAGAAGTAGATATCGGATATGGTAAATATGAACAGAAGTTGGAGCAGAAAACTTTCAGTTTGAACTTTTCTGTTTCCTACATGATTCTGTCAGCAAAGTGTGCAAACATCCCAGACATATCCAGGATCTTATTATTGTCATTGTGTAGCATTAGCTCTATTTCCCTAGAATGGAAAAAGTAGAAAGTGTTCAGGCACCCAAATTCTACACAAGTGGCCGTCTGAGTTTGGAATTTATCTGTCAGTGTCTCTTACTGGCTGTACGGCCCCGTTCAGGATTGAATCACTAGCATAAAACTAGCCCATGCACAATGACCGTACCCACTAACACACTGCTTTCAGTCCTGTTTGAAACATCCCAGCCAGGTACTTGCATTGCCCTCCAGCTGCCTATTTCGCTTCTGGGAAAGCTTCCCAAAAGGCTTCTTAGAAGCTGCAGGAAGTTGCCAATGTCACCATTTCCCAATACACCAGAGGACACTCTCCTCCAAATCAATTGCACAGAGGTACAGGCAAAAGAGAGAAACCCTTTCCTGGTCCCTGCAAGCTTTCACTGCAAAAACAGATTAGATTACCACTGTGCTATCTCTGGTGAACATGGCATCCCACATCTACTTCCATTACTGACAGCATGGATTGCAAACTACCACAGCAAATAATCACAGGGGGCTCCAAACCCCTGAAAACCAAATTAGCATCAACAAAAGGCAGGAGAATCATACCACTGTGCTTTGTAAGGTTTGGTTTTTTGTGGGGTGGTGGCTTTTTGGGGTTGGGTTTTCCTTTTTTTTTCTTAATTATTTTTAAGAAAATATATATTAATGAAATGTCTTAACTGCTTATTGTTTAGGAGATACTGTGTTGAGAGCTTTACATCCAATGCTGGCAGGTACCTTTCTAATTCCCTTACTTGGATATCCTCAGTTGGACAAGAGAGCAGCAGAGAAAGGCAGAGACGACGACAGGACTGCATAAAAAGCTGCACTGGAGTTTAAGTCTCGTGTTTTACTAAGCCTTAATGTTCGTGTATGTGCAAATATGGTGTTAGTGATGCACAGACAGGGAAACAAGATTGTAAGGCCACAGGCAACAAATGAGCCAGTTATCTAGAAAGTTTTCAAGAACTCTGGATAACTGCTTCGCTCCTTTTTTTGTATTGTCCAAAAGTCAGCCTCTTTCCTCATTAGTGCAAGACAGACAAGTGTCCAGAGCTAAGCACCACGGACATCAGTATCTTGACCTCTCCTCTGATTCAATTTCTTCACTGCAGCTGCTGACTTGTCTTTACGGGCACGCGGGCAGAACAGACCCTCAAAGATCAAGTGAACTTCCACAGGCCAGTGCTCAGGAAGACCTTGTTAGAGAAGCCTTTATCTCTGCTGGAAGAGCCCCAACCACACCAACCATATTAAAAAAAAAAAAAGAAGCAAGCTGGTTTTGCATCAACTTTTCACAATTTTCACAATACAAACTCTATTTCCTTCCCTCCTGCCTCTGCAAATTCAGTAGTCTTCACTCATTTCACAAAAATTTACAGAGAAACAACTATCATCAGCAGAAATCTGTGGATGTTAATTTCATGTAATAGAAAACAGATTTTCAGAAGCCTGACACTTTGTTTACACACACCCTGCCCTCCCTCAGCTGGTGAAGAAAACATGCAAACAGAACATCAGTAAGCATTTGCACGGAGTCCTGCTCCTAGCATTTAGATCAAGAAATCTGTCACAGACTGCTTCTGCAGTATTTTTATCCATCAGCATGTAAAGACCAAAAAAGAAGGCAGCTTCACAGAATTTTCTACTGACATCAGTCAACAAGGAAAGGTTGTTACTTCTTTGACTTTAGGAAGTAAAACAGTCTGAAGATTTCTTTTCAGGCCCTTAAGGAACTGTTTTTCAGTTGAAGTATATTTGTTTCTTGGAATTACATCATTACGTGAAGAAATTTTATCAAGTAGCAGTAGCATGATCCCCTTGAGAAACATCCTTCTTCCGCAGAACTAAAGCCTCGTGCTGAATTTATGGTGATCTCCTTCCTGAGCAAGGATGATCTGTAGCATTACACTTCTTGTGCATTAAACACTACGCTTTGTGGGCTAAACTGTTGAACTGGTCCCCTAAATATTTTGAATCCCTCCCCCTGCACCAGAAGAGTTTTACTGTAACGTTTTAACTGTGTTTGAAAGAGGCACATTAAAACCCTCAATGTTATTAGCTGACAAAACAATTACATAGTCTTTATTACCTTACATCTCTCAGCTAACTGTTGAACACAAGTGTTGGCTGATAATTTGTTATTATTAAGCAAAAAAAAAAATCATGATACCAGTGATGTCCATCCACCTTCTCCCTTCTGAAGGGGAACCGAATTTGACCGTACCTGGCATTTGGAAAGGACTTCCCGGGTCTGAGCTGGCTGGAGAATGTGGGTAGGTGCTACTGCTGCTTCCAGGCGAGTTTGGATAACTGCTGTTGGGCGAGTGGGGGAACGGGTGACTATTGGGTTGCTGAAAAGAGTCTGGGAAAGTAGCGTTGTGCGGCATGTGGGGCTCGTTTTGTCCCAGGTTGCGGAATTGGGCCAATAGGCTGTGCTGAGGGTTGTACTCGCTGTGCCTTGGAACCAGCACTGGAGGAAGGACTGGAAAGAGAGAAAGGGAAAAGCCACAGTGTTAGAGACTTAGTTTTGAAGGACTAGGCTATACATGGAAAAAACCACACATTATTCCTCCCCTAGGGCATATTCACATCTGTCTTAAAAACAAAGCAGTCAAATCTAGGACTGCATGTCTAAGCAAGAACTCTTTTCCTTATATCCGGTTACTGCATAGCTTGAATTCATAGCGATCATGCTAGTTACCTGGTTTGCCAGATGGGAGCTTGTTTTCACAGAGGGCCAGTGAAGAAGAGCCAAGAACAAACCACAATTCTGCGTTTTAGTTTTAGTTGCACAAAGAAATGCTGGGAAGTAAACGCGTTACAATGCTGACATGCAGTTCGCTTTGCTGCACTTGTGATCCTGCTAATCACGTAATGGCCTGTAACCCAAAACCTTGCTAATAAGGACGCTAATAAGGACAGATATTTTTTTCTGAAGACAATACTAATACTAATAAGCCTTGAACTCAGTCCGGTCCCAACAGCTATAATTTTATTTTTAACCTGGACTATGTTCTTACAAGTTAGTATTAAAACAGTTATTAACTCTTCAAGTCAGTTTACAAAATGTGCAATTTAAAGAAAATTATGTAGTTCAAAAAAACCAACTGAGCAGCAATTGAGCTCCAACTATATGCTAGTATGGGATCAGAGAAACACACATCAGAAACTACTAGTCTCACCACACTCCCAAGGCCTCCTCACCAGCAGGGAAACAAAGGTCTCCTTTTAACTGGGAATACGAACATGATACCAGATGCACTAAGATAAAAGAATCAGCTCTTCTTCTTCCAGTGCCTCAGCTTCTATCTTTGAATGCCTCACTGCAAAGTTCAAGCAACTCAAAGGATTACAAGCTAGTCTTGTTATAGATTGAGATTTTGGGGTGCCGGGGGAAAAGGAGAGGCAAGGGCAGGGAGATGGAGATCTATGCACAAAGTAGTGGAAGTGAAATAAAAGAGTTATTCCTCTCCATGTCTGCCTCTTATCAGCACCTCCGTTTCCCAGCTCCATGGCCAAGCAGGACAGGAAGAAACAGTCCAGGATAGCCTGTCTTCAAGGGAGGGTACCAAAAAACAACAAAACCCAGCAAAAGCAAGCCAGGCTACCATGCCCTCTCCCCAACACCTGGTAGGCACACAGAAGAGGAACAGGAGCATGTATACACAACAAGTCTATACAGACATAACTATCACTCAGATTAAGAAAGGTGTTTCAGAGACAGCTGCTTCACTAAAAGGTTGAATTAAAAACTAATTGCAAAAAAAAAAAAAAAAAAATCTTTTTGACAAGAGAAACAAGTTCTTCCAAGACACTGGGGCCTCTTTACTCTTCCAGCACTTTGCTCGTACAGAAGCATTCAGATACTTACGTGAGTGTCCTGGAGTCTGAGAGCACCAGGACACCACTCGATAAACAGACCGGGCCTCAGGTCTGTGTCCATGTTTAAAATAGATACAAACAAAAGGATGGCACACACAAAACTCACTCAATATGTGACTTGATTTAGGAATAAACTTGGGGGGGGGGGGCGGGGGGAAGAATGAAAACCAAAAAAAGGCAGGTTTCCCTTGCTTTTTTTTTTTTGGCATATGTCTAAAAGAGAAATTAAGCCACCAGGTTTTTGCCTGCTGGTGGCATTAATGCATGAAAAGTTTGATCCCAGAAATCTTCATTGAACATACACTGAAAAGAAATTCCCTCACTACTGAAATTAAGGCTGCTCATTAAAGTCAGAAGGTGGTTTTAAAGATTTAATCTCATGTCTCACTTTCTTAGAGTAGCTTCACTGAGTTCGCAAATATTTGAGGCAGGTGTCACATCTAAGTAGATTTGTTTAGATGTGAAAATTGTAATGAACTCCACTTTACTACATCAATGGACAAGGGCAGAGCTATGGATGTTGCCTATCTGGATTTCTGTAAGGCCTTTGACATGGTCCCCACAACATCCTTCTCTCTAAACTGGAGAGATATGGATTTGATGGGTGGACTGTTCGGTGGATGAGGAATTGGTTGGATTGTCTCATCCAGAGGGTAGTGGTCAATGGCTCAATGTCCAGATGGAGACTGGTAACAAGTGGTGTCCCTCAGGAGTCAATATCTTTGTCAGTGACATGGACAGTGGGATCAAGTGCACCCTAAGCAAATTTGAGGATGACACCAAGCTGAGCGGTGCAGCTGACATGCCTGAGGGATGGGGATGCCACCCAGAAGGACCTGGACAAGCTCAAGAAGTGGGCCTGAGTGAACCTCATGAGGTTCAACAAGGCCAAGTATAGGGTCCTGCAACCGGGTCAGGGCAACCCCTGATATCAGCATAGGCTGGATGAAGGGGTTAAGATTATCCCTGCTGAGAAGGACTTGGGGTACTGGTGGATGAAAAGCTGGACATGAGCTGGCAATGTGAACTCACAGTTCAGAAAGCCAACTGTATCCTGGGCTGCATCTAAAGAAGCACGGCCAGCAGGTCGAGGGAGGTGATTCTGCCCCTGTCCTCCACTCTCGTGAGACCCCACCTGGAGCACCCTGCCCAGCTCTGGAGCCCTCAGCACAGGAAAGACATGGACCTGTTGGATTGGGTCCAGAGGAGGGCCACAAAAATGATCAGAGGGCTGGAGCACCTATGCTATGAGGACAGGCTAAGAGAGTTGAGGTTGTTCAGCCTGGAGAAGAGAAGGCTCTGGGGAGACCTTGTTACGGCCTTTCAGTACTTAAAGGAGACTTATAAGAAAGATGGGGACAAACTTTTTAGCAGGGCCTGGTGCAATAGGACAAGGGGTAATGGCTTCAAACTAAAAGAGAATAGATTTAGACTAGATAGAAGGAAGAAATTTATTACAATGAGGGCGGTGAAACACTGGAACAGGTTGCCCAGAGAGGTGGTGGAGGCCCCATCCCTGGAGACATTCAAGACCAGGCTGGACGGGGCTCTGAGCCACATGATTCTAGTTGAAGATGTCCCTGCTCATTGCAGGGAGGTTGGACTAGATGACCTTTAAAGGTCTCTTCCAACCCAAACTACTCTATGATTCTACAACGAAAATATGAAGTTCCTAATTATGGCATTTTCTGAAACAAAACACATCCATCTGCGATTCTACAGAGGTTCTCAATTGCAGAACACCCCAGGAGAAGCTGCACCTCCCTCGACTGTGCAGACTGTCCCTTGCCTCTAATACAACCATTCTCACACGTCACTGGAAAAAGCCATTAAAAAAAAAGTTACTCAACATCCAGGTGGACATCACAAATCCTCTCATTCACAACACAGCAAATGCCAAACCAAATCGCTCTGAATATTAGGATCTCTAGGAATTAAGCTTGTTCTGTTAAACCTTGCAGTCCTTTTGCAGTGAGGTCAAGCACTATTTAACTGTCATAGTCAACATTTGCTGGGATAATAAATTACCAGGGAAAAAAGTAACAATGAGATCATGTGTTAAAAAGCATTTTCCCTTTCCTGTCTTTATGGTTATTCCTTATTTTTCCGACCATTAAAAACACAGCTTTCCTATCTCTTCCTTTCCTATGGATGAAGGTCAAACCATCAACTTTTCTGAGGTTAATTTGTGCAGAAAGTACATCTCCTACCTTTCCCATCCCCTACCTCACATTAAACAATGATGCACATGACATCACAGGAAGCCACCCAATTTATAGCATTTTAAAATAGCAGGAGAACAGGATATTTTCTGTACGTTTTCTGTAATTAAAATAAAGCAGTGCCAGATTTTCCCAAGGTATATAGGCATGTTTTCTCCTGTTGGGTAGAACCACTGGCAAAGTTTAGAAGGACTTGAAACAAGAACAAGTCTCCTCTTCCCAGCTCTCCCTCATGCAAACCTACACTTTTTGTCAAACTGCTTCAACCTCAAATGATTAAATACCAACTGCTTCAAAATACACATGGAAAAGGGAGAAGGGAGTAAAAGAATACAACTGGTATTGTTGCAGCACAAATAACCTCAAAAATATCATTGCAGAATTTACTTTTGAGTGCTGCCCCCAAATGCATCCTCCTTGCATACATACAACCTTAAATGAGGAGGAAGAGTCCTGAAAGGCCATGTCAGGTGGGACAGAGACTACAGCACTCCAATTAGTCCAACTCCAAGACAGTCACTCACTGCCATAACCTGATCTCTCTGCAGCTCACGGGCTTTTTTGCAGACTAGCCACTCCCACCGAAGTCACAGAGAAGTTAACCTGAATGACGTTCACTCAGGAGCAAAGACACGAGCAGGCACCGGGCCCTTCGCAAGTATGGAAGGATGCCAGGAGTTCAAAACGTAAAAGGGGGATGCACACCCTTCCTGCTCCCCTCACCCCTCTGTAAAGCACTGAGCTTCTGGTCAGGTTGCAGACCTCAACCATATGGAATAACAAATTACTGAGGCTCAGTACAGCAGGGGAGGAGGCTGATCTCCGTTACAGCTGCCAGCTCCAGGAAGAGGTATAATTGAAGGGGAGAAAGCATGAGAGAGTTATTCTGTGCTAAGCCAGCACACCTGTTGCTATAAAATAATGAAGCAGCGCACATCTTTGCTGTGCAGATCTCTGCAGGATGCTACTCCAACAGTTTGAAGACAGAATTCCTCCCTTCCTCTTTACCTTCTTCAGCAGAAGGGAACACAGATACAAAAAAATAAGATTTTTTTAAAATAGTCTCTATTCAGTAGGGATGCATATATTTAAAGGAACATACTATTAAATACACTGTTGTTTTAAAAAGCTACTGCAACAGATTTGCAAATTCAACCTCATTAAAATGATTAAAACCAGCTAATGGAGTAGAACCACAAGTCAGCTTGATTTCTGTACTTTCTCAAACACCAGGTATTATGAGCTGTACCGTGGCTAAATTTTGCTCCAAGATTTTGTGTCAATGTGGACTTGGATTTGAGAGTTAATACACAACTACTAGCAGTAATACTACTAGTAATGGTTGAAGAGGAAGATAAACCACCTGGAAACCAGGCTGGGTACATGTTTGTGGAACTGTAGCTAAGAAGAGATCCTGTATCTGTCAAGACAGCCTGGGAATTGGGTAGCTTGTTTTTACCATGCAAATAATACCCAGAGTATGCCCGCACCAAACAAGTATTAAAGAAATTACAGCTACAGGGCAACTTCACCCACAGGGCTATTTCATCTAAGAGCCAAGAATGCCAAAAATATAGAAAATAGACCAAAGACAACCTGGCTGTGCAGATAAATGTTCCAACTAACCACACCAAGAAATAAATGCTTTAATGAAAATGTAATGGTGGCCTTTGAAGAAAGCTACTGATCTCTACCCTTTGTATCTCCAGCATGTCATCCTGTTCTTCAGAAAACTAACAGGTGTGCTGTCCTACAGTAAAGGTTTTCTTGATTTCCTTTTTTGTTCTATTTTCACATTCCAGAGATAATGATTTTAGCAAACATAGAAAAATCTCTGATTTATGAGTATAACTTCTTTTTTTAAAAAAAGTTTCTCTATTAAAAAAAAAAACAACCTTAATCCAAGACAAAGGACCTGCTGTACTTTCAAAGTAACATATTTTCTATCCAGATGTGTTTTGGTTATCTTACCAAGCCCAGATGACAGTTGGTTTACCTCAAAGGCTCATTTCCACCCCACGCCATCCCCCACCTTCGCATGTTACATGAAGACTTGGGTAGGTATCTCTCTTTCCATGTCTGGAAATTGGAAGACCAAGCAATGAAATACAACAAGGGGCCACATGTATGAAAGCAGACTTTGATCACCTTTCCTTGCAAAAGTAGATTCTACTTCTGTGATCTTTATAAAATAAAACAAATAAAGGAAACGATGAGCAATTGCTACTGCACTTTCTGCTCTTAAAAATCATGACGACTTGGTCAATGTATGTTCTGTAGAAGGGTTTGTACAGGCTTATACCACAACAGGGCCCTCAGCCCTAATGAAGACCTGAGGGCACTAGCATTAGGCAGTGCACTTTAATTTCCAAGCATCATATACCATATTTTCATATTAATTTATGCAAAGCCACTTATGTTTTACTAGAAAAATAGAACTGCGGGTTGGGAAGGAGGGAAATCCTCACGCACCAGTCTGTGCTATCTGGAAATGGGTATGAAAACAGGGGCGGGGAGGAACTTGTGGCTTGTACTCCACACTCTAGATAGAAAATCCTGCAAAGATGAAGTTGTAAGAAAAACAAAGAGTTAGGAGAAGAAAAAAAAAAAAAAAAACCAAGAAAAACCAAAACACAGCAGCAGTGTTAAACTAGCAAATTTCAACCCTCCTAAAGACTCCTAGCTTAATTTCCTGCCTTTGAGGCCACAGCAGTTGAAGTTGGCTGTGGCATCCTGGTGAGCAGTCCAGTCCCACGGTGGGAACGGAGCAGGTACCAACGTATGCTCAGCTGAACGTGCTTAGTTTTGCTTGCTGTCTGTAGCATTAGATAGTCACTGAAGCATGCTGACTGAAACCTCTCGCCAAGGTCTCGCTTGTAAACAATAAAATGCCAAGTAGAAAGAAAAGTTTTAATGTCATTAGGTTTTCCCGTGTTGCTTAAAACAAGACCTGGCAAAACTGAATATACTTTGACCAGAGGACACGTTCTCACATACAAAGACACTTACAGGTCTACACGTAGAGTTTACTCTCGGTTAAAAAAAAAAAAAAATTCATAGCGTTGTGGCAAAAGCAATCTCTGAGGATTTAGCTACTTTATGTTGTTCCAATACCACCTGGCTTAAGCAAGGCTGTCCTACTGGCAGTGGTAGCACGGCTTTGCTTTACTGTTTTCTCAAAAGCAGAAATTCCAGCCTTTTCAACTGTCGCTCCAAACCGATATTCTAGTAATTGCAAGCGAAAAGGCACAATAATAGCTATTCAGCAGCCTATTTTGGGTGACAGATGGACAAACAGGCCAGACTTTCTATTCTGGGAGAAAGCTGAGAGCTGTCTTGTTTTCTCAACTCTTAATTTTATTTTGCAGTTTCAGTAGACCCCTCAGCTTGATTTGTCATTTTACATAGTTACAACTGAAGACTTGCTTTACTGGCTTTACTTTTACATCAGACATCTGGTCTAAATGCATTTGGCAAGTAATATTAGTACATTTCCTGCATTACAATATTCAGCTAACATTAGATTTTATTTGCGGATGCTCTGATAAGCTAACGTTTTGATTAAACTGACATTTGACAAGGCCAATTTCAGAATTTAGTACTAATTGTATGCACATTAGTGAAGAAGTTCTTGTAAGCGGATTTGGGGGGAGAAATAGTTCTGATACAGGAGGAAGTTACAGTGTGATAGTGTATATTAACTCAGACATTTACACAGACCAGAGTTCAAATTACCTGTACAAAAGCCACAGTCACCATCCTACTGAATAGGTTAAAACTTGGAAGCCTGGTCTTTTAAGAAGAAACAATTTTCAAGAAAGGACGTGAAAGAAAAAAAAAAAACAAAACAAAACCACACGAACATACCCTTCCTGACAACTTATATCCCTTTATTGCATCTCGTTTTTCTTTCACATGGTGAGGTTAGACCATTCCCTCCTTTCTACCTCCCTATTTCAATTCCTCTCCCCCAGGTTGGTTCTGGTGGGGAATTTTAGAACCGAATTCTGCAAAACTGAAATGAAGCAAGTTTTATACTGCTTGCCAAGCAAACTGACAGTTGCTTGCTATTTTGGGGAACCAGCCTATAATTGTGCCCACCTGTTGTAGTGTGCTATTTTTAAAGTTACGCCCAACAGCAGCGTTACACAGCGATACGGCAAAGCCTCTCAGTGACAACACTCTCTGCTCCATCACCTCCAGCCTGCAGAGGTGCAGAAATCCTTCAAACTGCCAGCTTTTCTCTCCTGGCTCCAAATCTGATCTGGACAGACTTGCGATCCGGCAGGCGATCCACTGCATCAGGTTTGAAGCACAGGGAGAATATGCCGTGACAGGTTTTTAAAGGTCCTCTACTCAATTTACCCTGCCTAGAAACAGTTTGGGAATATTAATTTTATATGTAGTGATCCTAGGCCGGTCAAGTACAGGGGAATGAGATGGGGACAACTAACTGACCCATTTCATTTTTCTGTAAAGTACCTAGAGACAGCACTCACCAGCATGACCAGACCAATATACACAACCAAGCATCTGTGTGATTTTAAAAGGCATTAAAAAGCTCCTTCAGACATGCCTTTATTTTTCTTTCACTGAGAACTAGAGCTGCAGTGCTGTATAGGGGAGCATTCAAGGAGCATTTACTTCCAGGAACACGTGAATCTAAACCTGCCTTATCCAGGATTTCCACCATTTCAAGTTTCTTTCTGCACCCTTGGTGCCTGCAGTAGGTGCGTAGCCTGATGGAGACTCACTTAGAGCAAACAGCACAGGAGATCAAAGACAAATATGAAAACAATCAGGTTAAAGTCATAGGCAAGGAGTCCACGCCGGGAGCAAAAACAGCACAACACACCTACTGCTTTCCTCAGAGCCTGGGGACCCAGCCTGTTCTCGCAGCAAAAAGCAGCTGTACATTTAGGTAGAATGCTTCTTGCCAAAAACAAGCTTGCTGAAGCAGACATCCACTTTGAATTCATGGTTGTAATGGAAAGGAACATCACGGTCTTTAGGCAGAATTGAAAACTGAACTGTTCTGACAGTCCACATCACGAAAAAGCAACTGCTGCTCATCCCTGCATTTGGGTGAAACATGGGCACCATCAGCTTCATAAAGCCCCTTGATGTAGAGCAGACTGCAGCCAGCTCTCCAAGGAAGAGAAGCTTAACAGAGGGAAATCGTCCAGCCTTTTTTATCTATGCTTTATTGGTAATTGCAAAAAAACCTGAACCAGTGTAGTTATTTTATGCCTCCAAGTGGCTGCTACTGGGCTGATCCATGCCACTAGAATATTTCAGAGGACAGATCAGCTGCTTCTGGACTGACCGGTTTTGTACCCCCCAGCATCGGATGCTTCAAGCACAGTGGAGGATCAGTAAGCACCTCCAGAAACGAATATCGAAATGTTAACAACTGCATCACCCAAGGCAGGTTTACGCTCACTTGGATCAATGAAGAGTAGGTTTCTCCCAAGCCTGACCCCTGATGAGGTATGAGCAGATCCTGGACACTCTCAGGAGACAGCATTCAGTTGCAGGGCAGTGGGTAGCCATTTACGTGAACACTCTGCACCTTCAAGCACTTCCACGCATGAAGCATAAAAGAGAAATTAATTGCCCTTTTGCCTGTTTTGTAACATATTATAAACTCAAATACTCTTTAACCTAGCGGACTGATGAGCAAGGACACTTAGTAGAGGCAAACTAACACAATTCTGCAGCTGATGGAACCGAGAGCTAGTGTTCACCAGTACTTTAAGAAAATGAAATATTCAGTTTCTTCATCTTCCTTCCTTCCCTTTAGCTACGGCAGAAGAACTGAACCTCTTCCCCTAAAGAAACATTAGAGGTGTGATTTATTATTATTTTTTTAATAGCAGTGACAATCCACTGTGTGGATGTCATCCCATTCCTTTTGTTTTGCTGTTAGAGCAAACAGGATCCAGGCTTAAAAAAAAAAACAACTTTTTTCCCCTAAATTCTGGATGACATCCTTCACCTGATCCCATTGACATAATTGAGGACAGAGGCAAGCAACAGAGGCTGTATCTCCACAGAAACCAAAGGAATAACAGAAAGGAAGGAAGTATCTCAGGAGGGACTTCCAGATGTCATTTCACACACTCTCCAGCAAAACCCGAGAGGCCATTTGTGGCATTTTCAGAGAGAGATGAGTAACATCCTTGTTCACTTTTTCCTCACAGCCGCTATGTATGCTCTACATCTAATTATTTCTCAAGTCTTGATCACACTTGATGACGGTCCCAAACCAGGTATGAGACTGATTTCCAAATACCTCTAAACCAAAAAATAAAACTGAGGAGAGAAAGCAGATTCAGCCAAGTGAGCACACCAGTTCAGCTGAGAGTGCCAGTTTTTAAAAGGCATCAAATTCAGACCCTCCCCTCCTTAATTAAAAGCTTTGCTTTGCCTTGCCAAGAGCAAAATTTGACAGCCATTAACTACCCTGCACCAGAAATAATTCTGCACACAACAGAGATATGAAACAGCAGCAGTGAGCTACTGTAACACATCTTGAGGAGGTATTTTTTCCTGGCAGTCAAGTATCCCCATTCCTCTACGTTCTCCTCTCATTTCCCCATCACCTCCACTTCTTCCCACATGTCATCCACAGGACTGTGTTGGTACAGATGTTCCTGTGGCCACGCTGTGAGCGCCAGTGCTGCTCTGATCATCCTGGAAGATAACACAGCAGGGGAGGGAAAAAGCGACTGTGGTCTGGTTCAGCAGGAGGCTACGCAAACAGCTGTGCTGGCACAGCACAGAGAGCAGGAGATACTTGTGCACCCCACTATGGATGGTGTCTCCATCACCTGTGGGGCAGCTTGTGGATACCAGGCTGACCTGACTGTCCCACCGTCACAGGAAGGCCACCCTTCCTTGCCTCCACCCCGTGACCCCAGGCTGCCTTGCCCTCATCTGACTCCGCAGTCAGGGCACTGAGCTCGACAAGCTAACCCTGTAAAAAAGTAGTTTTCTGCCTGCTCCACTTTCTTGATCAACTCGCTGCAGGATCAGACGGGCACCTGTGCCTGCGCAGAGCCTCTAGGTCAGGTTAGGCGCAAATATGGTGCCACCACGTGACACCCACGTACCTGCCAGATGCCACGTTCCCCTCCTTGTGCAGGGCAGCAGCACAGCCTGTGCTCAGGGACACCTGGGACACTCCCTATTTAAGACTGCTGACAGTTTTCCGCCCCCTATCACCTGTGTACAACTGGTTCCTATCTAGCACGGCTAACAAAAATCTCACGTTTGGTTTCAGGTGTAGCTTTGTAGCCAGCAGACACACCAAAGCGTGCTAATTCTCATGTTTTCCAAGCTTATCTTCTCAAGCTAAACAGCAAGGATGGAATCAGGTATCAAGGTAGAAAATCCATGCATCCCTCTGGCACTGTGAAAGCTGAGATGCATCCATAGCACTAATTTCCCAACACAGAGCATTACCTGATTTTACATATTTGAGAATTTACCGCTAATCCATTCCTCAAAACTCACACAGCACTGAAACAAATTACATGACAACCAGCAGAAGAGTGAACGTGTAGATGCCATCCCATGCACACACCATACGCTTCAGCTCTCCAGTAACTGGATCTGCACAAAGCAGTTAAACACAGACCACACTGTCAAGCAGAGCCAGAATTTCACAGTGTACCTTGCACACAAAACGCGCATCATACGCAATCTGAGCTTCCAATTTTGGTGCGTCAAGAGAAAGTACATTTCTAACCCTCCTGGCTGTGATGATAGCCTTGGAAACACAAACCTTGATATCTGCTTGAGTCCGTAGACTTTTGGAAACAGTGACTCATACATGAATTCCCACTATCCATTAATCTCAAAACATAAGCACTTATGCAGCAATAATGGTGTTTTAATATCCTGGCAAAAATAGGAAAGAATGGGTAGCAGAAGTTGGGAGTGACTGTCAGGAAATGAAGATAAAGATGACACTTAGAAGACAGAAAGAAGAAGGAAGAGACAGGAGAAAAAGAAGTCATAAGTTACGAAGCACAGCTCTCCAAGCCAAACAGGAGTTCAGCTACCACCTGTTTCCAAAAGCCATGCTTTCCCACTCATCTCCAAGCAATATCCCTCAAAACAACGGCAGACCCGTGGCTGACTAAATATAAAACCCTCCTCCTTTACATACCCAGCCAGAGACCTCAGTAAAACCACAGTGGGCTTCAACCCCACGCACACACTTTGGCACACTCTTACAAGTTGAAGACGTAACTTCAGCATGCAGATAACATTGTACCTCCGGATCCTGATTTAACAGAGCACCTCAGCAGAAGTGAATGCTCCTGGTCAGCAGCTACCTCCAGAATATTTCAAGTGGTTAGAGCAGCACATTGAGCTTGTGAAAGGCTGAACACTTCTGTCAGCTCTGCCAAACTGACTACAGCCCTAATGCTTAGAAGAAAACCGCCCAGTTGCCTATTAGGCAATTGACCAAGAATGTCTAGTTTTTCCTGAAGAATGGTACTCTCTGGACAAAAAAGAGAGCATTTTATTTCTACCATCTCCAACTTGATTAAGTTACTGTTTTGGATACTTTTTGCAGCAAAAAATCTGTAGCTACATGAATGCAGAGATTTTTATCTCCTCCAAAATCAATTAAAGAGCAATCCAGAATTCAAGCTTACAATTAATAACTTTTTGCTCTGTTTCTGAAATACAAAATTCTTAAGATGACTTAACACCCAAAACCCAGCCTTCCAACCACTTAAACTACTTAGCAGCACTCAGCTGAAATGTACATTTCAGTTAGACACCTTTTGGAATTTTTATTCTATTTTTATCTTGCATATCTCATTGCAGTGACAGGACATTTACAAATACCTATTTTTAAATATAGTATAAATGGTCCAAATGAGAAAGTTCCCAAACTCAGAAGTCATTTCCAAGATTAAGGCAATATGAGTTACAACATGTCATTTGACATTACAGTAAGAGCCCAACTGCTGCTAAATCTGACAGAAACAGATGTCTTTCAGGAATCTTAATTTTAAGTACTTTGGAATACCGAATGCAAGCAAGTGCAGATGCATGCAGACAGCTAGCAGTACAAGGACACAACTATTTTACTATTCCACTTCTGCTTAACATGGAATTGTTAAGAATTTTAATTTTTTTTTTTTTTAAATTAATTTTTTTAAAGAACTGATTTTCCAGTGCAGAGTTCCTTTCTTCAAACTTCTGCTGCATAAATACATACCCAGGCATTACCTCTGCCACTCACATGATTTCCAAGTTAATACTAACACACCAAAGGGAAATATTTAACATCTAGATATGCACTATGTGTTGCAGACCCAAGACAAATGCAGTTTCCATCCACAGAAAAACAATCTTGCAACAACCTTATTTCCACTGTAGTTCTTAAGCTATCCATGCCACTCTGCAGAGACAGCTTCACAGTTTGAAATGCCTTACCCTAAATTTGGGGTTAAATTCCCAAATTTAAACCAGGGAAGTCCACCCACACCTGCAGTGCATTTCTGCAGATGTCCCTGTACTACCTCAAAAGTAGAAAGAGACTAGTGTAGATACATCCAAGCACATATCATCTTAGTTCACGGAAGTATTCCCTGGTAATAAACCTGGATAAGTAAAATTAAGCACAGATTTATCAAAAAGAGCTTTGGATTTTGAAGAGGAGACAGAGAGAATGGGTTGCACCCTAAATGTGGGGCAGTGGGTAACAGGTAAGCAAACTGCACTTACAGAACAGTTGACAGTAAAACTTCACATACAACCAAGCATGGCTTTCAATGCTTTAAGTTGAGGGGATTATATTCTCCTGTCTAAAATCATGGTCTTTTCAAAGGCCAAAATCGTGGAAGATTCTAAAGACACTGTTATCTTCTATGGGATGAAGAAACAAAAGTCATAGAAGTGAGATAATAATTTGGAAATAGCAATAAGAAGAACAAGAATACCATGACCACAGTATGTCAGCATGGTTTTCGTGCACAGGCTGCAATAATCCTTTACGTTAGCTTGCAATGTTTCATACAGATTCACCGATCTGCACAATTCAGTAAAGAACAAATTAATTGAGGGATAGTGGTCAGCAACAAAACCAGGGGATACCAGGACCGGCAGCTTGAGGGACATACTAAGACTATGAGTATAGTGATAAAACGTTTACACAAATGAAGCATGCACCATGTGAAAGGGAGAATTGCTAATTAATGCTTACATCCAGATAAACTGCAGAGGAAGAATCTGACATGTGCAAACAGCCGCTTTTGCTTATTTAAGCTGATGAGTCACATGATTAATTGCCATGCTTTGCATTGTTCAGATAAGGTGTAAAGGTACAAACAAGGAAGAACCTACCAGGACTCTCTACCCGCTTGTAGTGGTAGGGATTGATGCAAACCTCCTTCTGTTTTGAACCAAAGGGAAACTCGCAGCATTCCAGTGGTTTCAGTTCGTGATGGCTCTGCAGGTCTGGCCAGCGCCACACTCTACAGTAAATTACATGCGGTAGCCCTTTCCGGTGTGAAACCTGAAGCCTGCCGTCCAAGGAACGAGGAATTGTGACACAGTTACTGGGCTGACCAGGACAGCTTAATGCTTTTTCCAGCTCCTCCATAGCACCTTTTTTCTTCTTCAGTTTTTTCACTAATGCATCAACAGCTTTCTCTGCCCATTTTTCTTCTTCGTCCCCCTGCTTCCATCCCAACAGCCTCTTCACTGCTGGGCTGGTGAAGGAGAATAAACTTGTCACATTCATGGTGACACCACTGTGGTGATACCACAGAACCAAGCAGGAGAGAATGTCCTGTTCTTCCACCACCAACAGGGTACAGCAGACTGTGTCAGTAGGCAAAAGCAGCCAGTCTCCAATAATTCTGGTCCTTTCTCCTTTTCAGTCCTCCAGTCCCAGGAAGGCAGTGCTGACATCCCCCTTGGACGAATGTGACCTTCTCATTATTCTAAACCCTTCCGACCGAGAACCTGCAGGAGAATATCAGAGGGACAAAAAAAAAAAATAAAAAAATTAACATACAGCAGCTAGAAACATCTCCCCCAGCCCTCAAGAGTTGTGTGACCAAAACCCAGCCAACAACGAAAAAACCAACAACAAAGTGTTCACAGCCTCCACAACTGGACACAAGGCACGTCTGATGAAGACTTTTAAGCAGCAGAGCCTGCTGCTGAACCCTGCATATCCCCCTCCCTGAAAGAGCCCTCAATAAATTAGGTGATCACCCTGGAAAATAGCGATACAGCACAAACAAAACCTAAAGAGATTGGGGAAGGGGGGTTAGCGGGAAGAGAGGGTAGAGGTAGGTGGTGGGACAATTCCCCACCAGCTCAGTTCCCTCATCCAATTTGCTGTGTGGCCTCAGTGATATTTGTGCCATGCACTAAGGGGGACAGCAACTGCATTTGCCAGCTTCAAACAATACTTCTGCTCAGTGCCCAAGCATGGCCCCAGTACCATAAGAAGCTCAATAGAAAAAGCCAAAACACAAGATGACATGGCTGTATTCCCACACGTACTCCACAAAAGGGCAAGGGTCCTATATTAGCAATGTAGTTCACATTAAATCTAGCCTAAAACAGACCTTGAGAATTCGTCTTTCACTGTTAAGTGTGAAGGGCACTCCCCTCTGCCTATCAGCTGTTGCAACCTTAACCAGCAAAACATCCCAAGGAACCAGGGCAAGATCACTAGTGCTTTTCATTTATTTAATTTATTTCAGAAAGCAGCTGGAAACAATATGCCCAACAGCATGGTGCTACCCAGCCCTCTCCAAACTGCCAGTGATGCAGCTCCAAAAATCACTGCACTAGACTTGTGCATACCATCCAAAACAAAAACAGCTCAGCTTCACCTCTGACTGACTTTGAGAAACAAACCAAAAAAGAAGAAAGGAAACTAAAAAGATCCTTGCCCTCACGCATCTCACGGGAGAAAGAAAACTCCATCTCCCCACCCCACCAAAAAGCCCTCACAGCTCATAAGCAGACTGTGAGGGAAAGATATCATGAACTTCACTGATTACATCCTGCCCTTTCCCATTGCAATGCCTGCCTGATGCACTCAAGGACACAAGGAGGAGTGGGAAGGATGAGGAAGTCCTGATAAGAAGATTTTAGACAGCACAGTGGTCCTCGAATTGGGAGACATGGAATGGGATGAAGTGATGGCTGAAGAGGGGGAGGAGCTCCACATATGAAGAAGTCTCTGCTGTGAGCAGCAAGTTTCTTACTTGCCTAGACTGGGAGCAGGCAAAAGGCTCTGCTGGGGGAAGTAGGAGAGACCTTGCACTGGCAGGGAGGGGAAAATACGACAAAGAGCACTAAACCACTGATTTTCAAGCAGACCATGAAGACAGACAGGAAACGTATCCTGGACTGGATACCAACAGGTTGCAGAGGAAGGGGGAAAGGGAAAAGGATATGAATGTTTTTGTTGCCATCAGAAAGACACAAAAAACCCAACCAACCAGCAACCTATACACACACCGAATAGAAGGGGTCAACACACCCTTGTCTGACAGAATTTCATAGTTATATATATAGTTATACTAAGAAAAGATTGCAGATTGTAAATTGTAAATGCTATGCTACACTTACACTCAACTATCACGCATTGTAGTGGTTTCACAGTGTACCACTGTGCTTGAAGCTGAAAACCATCCACTTGATTCAAATTAATTTGTCACTAAAACAATTATCTAACTGCAAAGATTCAGTTTTATTAGGCTGAATGCATGAACTACATTTATGTGAATAATGATTACGGACTAAGACACAGACCATGTCTACCTGCACTTCATAGTGGTACTTCCCATTCCTTTTATGCTAAGAATTGTATTCGAAATAATAATGTCAATGCAATGGAAGATTTGCATGAGCCTGGGGCAAATTTAAGAATTTATTTTGTTACCTGGGCATTGTTAAGTGAACTGAAACTCCATTACTGTCACTGACTGTACCCCAGGTATACTTTATCCTTAGACACCGTGCAAAGTGCTCTGTTAAAATGTTGTGCTAATTTAAAAAACGTTCTACCAGAACCCCAGTACCTGTGCTTAAAATGTGTTTGTAAGTAACAGAGTTATTCTCAACTCATATATAGTCTGTATCTCAATCAATATTCTGAATATCTTTTTTCTGTTATCTTTCAAACAGAAGATATAAGTTCCACACACAAAAGTTAAAGTTCCAGTGGTACATCACTAACTAATCAAGTCAAGCTTTCTATTTCACATCCATTCAAATTAAACAAAAAATATTTAAAAGACTTGAGTTGAAGTTCTAACAAAAAAGAAAATACAAAGTCTAAGTCTCAATCCAAAGTTCTTTCAACATTGATCATGAATGCAGACATGGTTCTACCTAGGCCTGACCCATTTCCACCAACCTATTTCAAAAATAAGTGGCCAACCTACTTGCTGTGAAGAAGAAAAAAAAAAAAAAAAATCCCTATTCAGACTGTATGTTTATACCAGTGCCTGAAAATACAACCCTAGCACGAGCTAGTACACAAGCTCTGCAAAGACTAAGACAACATTCAAATGCAGCCCAGAGTAGTCAGACCACAGGAACAGATTTTCCAAAGTTTTTGGGTCAAATGCTGCAACAAACATGTCCCACTCTCACAACCATACACTCCAAAACATATTTCACCATCACAATCAAAAGTATTATCTTAACAGCTGGCACCTCTGAGGCAACAACTGCAGGGTGAGTAGCATTAGGTCCAGTACTTGTAGATATGCTTCGAAGTAGCACAGTTCAGCAGGACCTAGCCTGTCACCAGCTTCTATCCCAGGGACTCCTGCTAAAGTCCTACCTTCCTGAACAAAGTCTAAGCACGCTCCAAGCCCTGAACAAGCCACAAGATAAAGAAATGGGGGAGAAAACCCACAGGCTGCTGTATAACTACTCACACTAAGCTCCAATACCAGTATTAAGCTTAAAAAAAAAAAAAAAAAAAGCAGCGTAGGTGGAGATTTTAGTTTCCAAGAAGCAGAGAGCGTGTTCACAGCGCTGAGCCCTTGCCAGTACATTCCGTTTCCCTTTCTGCCACTCTTCGTTTTTGCAGTACATCATTTCCTGTATTACTTTTGCACAAAGTGGTCTTATCAGCTGGAAGTGCAAAATAAAGATTAAACCACGAGTCAGCAGATGACACAGTCTGCATCTTTCTTCCCCAAATATACGTGCCCTTCTGGGAAAGTAGGAGTTAGCATTTCCAATAGCTGAGTGGCCACCAGCCCTTGAAGGGTACGTTTATTCACGAGGTAAGGGTGAGACAGAAACCCAGGCCAAGCAACAGGACACTCTCCAAAAGGCAGCCTGGAATCAGTTTAAAGGAAATTGAGTTGTTACCCACTTATCAGCCACTCTTTACACATCAAAACCCAGGCACTTTTTATTATGCATTCTGTCTGCTGATGGATGAGTTGAAATCAACAAACTTCTTTTAAATCCCAATGCTGCTTTATTTGTCTTCCTTCACTGCTGCTGTCTTTTGTGTAACCTTTGGACCAACATACAAACCTGCACACAGCTTGTGAGAAACCTATAAAAAATAAGTGAGCGTTATATATATGGCTGTTGAGCCAGCCTACCATTTAAACGTATTTACGCAAAATGCCTAAGAGTGAAGTTCTATTTTCCTAGCCCTCAAAGAAGAGATAGTTACTCTGTCAGCAACACTAAGCAGACAGTGAAATATTCAATGAGAGTGTTTTCGAATTCCCACAGGAGATCCCATAGGAAACTGTCCCACTTTGCATAAATGACTGTTTTTGGTGGGTGGAGAAAGGGTTAGGACAATTAGATGACTCTCTCCCAGGGGGGAGAAGTGAAACAACTCCTAGTCAAGTTTCAGGCAAACAAGAGGCGGCTTTAACTCTTCTACTAATTTCATTATTTGTATTACAGGCTCAGTGATGCAGGCAAAAAGGATCCTATTAAATATTTTTAATACATGCTTGGCACAGTTAGACATAAAATGGGGCAGGAACCACAGTGAAGAGAATCAACATAATTGTTAATGGAGAAAACTGTCTAGTGTTTGATTACATTTTTAAAACTCAATTTATCTTATTTTATTCAATGCACCTCCTCCCAGCATCCATTACTTATTGACAATATAAAGAAATATCAAGCAGAGAGATTTTAATTTTCTTCTTTAAAAATGTTTAGTAATTTACCTTCTCTCAAAGACACGTCTTTTCAGCAAGTCATGTACTCAGTACAATATTTAGACCTTTTTTAAAAAAAGAAACAAGACCAGATTTTGGCATAGAAGCCCAGGAGCTGTCATGTTACTCCTGCAAGAACTATTTCCATGTATTACTAAAAAGCATGCAGTCTAAGCAGCTGTAATGCTAGAATGTGTTACAACAGATTGTGCACTAACTTCCTCTGGCTCCCTATTCTTGGAGCAAGCAGCAAGAAGTTCCGATTTCTTTCTTCAAGTTATGTGACTTTTAAAACAAAAAGTCCAGAGTCTTCTGCTGAATTACTCTGTTTTTAATCAGAGTTCTTTCTTTGCACTTTCTTATGGTAGAAGATCAGATCTTGCTCATCTTGGAAAAATGCATGGAAATCCGGTAGAAGCCTCAGTGGCACTACAATACACATGCGAGAAGAAAGCAAGTCTCATTTCAAAGTGCTGTAGAACTCATTAGAGAGTTTATACAGAACCTGACTTGGCTTCCCTTGTATTTCTGAAAAGGACAAGGAGAAAGAAGACAAAAAGATTAACTCTTTTGTATGTCTTCTTGGCATGGTACACAGAATTAAAAAAAAACACACTTAAATATGCAATCCTGTGTTAATTTCTGATACGTATCATATTGTTCGAGGAAAGAGGAGCACACTGGTGTTGAAAATACTTCAATATACTTAACAGGAGAAGGTAGCTTTTTTCCTGATGCTGCATTAGACTCCCTTACTTTGGGACAGCGAGGGCAAGAAGGATAATTCCAGCCTGTTCTGCAAAGTAACCGCTGTCTTGGATCCTGAGACAGACCAAAACACCCAGTCTGTGAAACCTCCTCTAGGACCCCTGCTCATGCTATTTGGCTGAGGGATTGCCCTTCCAAGGAAACTGCCCATATATCATTGCTCAGCCAACAGAGACAATCCTTTTAGATGCCTACGTGCACCCTTTAGTTCAGCAGATGGTAGGAGAACCAGAGCATCACGAAAAGAGCAGGTGCCGACAGCACCCCAGCTAACTGTAACAGCAGCCCATACAGTTTCTTGTAAGAAATACCTAGCTGTTCTTAACAGGGTAGTAATATTTGCCTTTAGAAGGACTTGTAGAACTTCTAACTTATTTGATAAGCCAAACCAAATCCATGAGTTCTGAGTGTGACCTGAGGACCAAAGAACAGATTCACCACTTGCTCAAAATGAGACGATAGGGCCAATGTGTGCTTTATTGATGGAGGGGAAGAGGGCAACAGTGACCCAAACAACAAAACCCCCACTGCTCAGTCACTCTGAAGCATGAAGAAATAACCTTATACTATCAACATCTGCCAGCTCCTTCCCAATGCTCACCACAGTTCAAACCAAGCAGACAGTGTCCAGCCAGCTTCTACAATGAACCGCAGCTTTTCCTCCATTCGCCTACCCACCCAGCTTCTGGCAGACAAGGCACTGATCCTTGCCCTTGAAGTCTCAATTATCAAGATTACAAGAGTAAAACAATAGCAAATTCTTACGGATTTTCTGGATTTGTACTTTGCCTTCTCAAATTGAAGTTACTAGATTTGAAAGACTTACGATAACTTCACTGTTGCTTTTCCAGAGAAAACACACGGTTTCCATATACATTAGAAACTGAATCCTGTGTTACAATCCAATTAAAATGCAAAACAAATCTTTGTAAGCAAATACATAATTGTGAGAAAAGAACACAACAAAGGTGCTTTCCCTGTTTTAATGTATCAACAATTAAAATTGCCCCTTTTCTGATCACAAACACTTCTTCTCAATGCCTTTGCAACTGTTTTGACATAGTAAAGACTGTAGTCCTGAAAACAAATTTGAACACCACATCTTGCCAGTCTTATGTGCACCTTCATTAAAGCACAGCTCCTCCTTGTTTACATGAAACACTAACACAAACAGCCTCTTAAACGATGACCAGATCCTCAAATCGTGCGGTTTTCACCAGAATTGAGAAACAATGATAAATTTCTAGCTTGCACTGCTGAATTTTACTCATTCCTGCCTTCAGATGCATGTGAGACTCCACAAAGTCACAAACTGCCAGCTCTTCCTTTAATTCTTGCCGGTCTCCTCACCACGCTGATCTGATTTGCCAAGACTAGAGGGAAAAACTAACACCAAGTGTGCCAAGTTACTTGGTCAGGAAGGTGGATAAGCCTGCTGCACACCAGGGCTAGTACAAGTAGGACACATCAAAACGTACACCAAGGTGTGGACAAATCCCTTCTGGTGTCAGCAAGCAGTTGGACCGAATTGGATGCGTTATCAAATATTATCTCTAAAACTGAAACTTAATATTTTAACTGAAGTCAGGAAGGAACTGTAATTTGATGATTCAGTCAAAACTCTGACACAAATGGGATTACAAAACTATGAACTTCACTAAAATAATTTACAAGATGAATACAATGCTGTGAACCACAAAATTTGCCAGAATGGTGTTCATGACGTGGTTTTTTTTCTAGAAGAGGGGACTCTCCATTTTTCACACTCTCTTCAAGCTGAATGCCTCTTAAGAAATCCTCAAATTAAGACAAAACAAAGAAAAAAATTATCCAAACAAACAGATGTCAAGAGACAGAATGAACTACCAGCCACCACAGTAGGTATTTCATTGTGCATCTCCAGGGCAGGTTTATCCACTTCACTTGTGCTGTGGGGTATTTAAACCCTATATGTTGTCCCACCAGGCAGTAGGAGCACTTAGGAGTACAGGAGCATGCAAGGAGCTCAGTCAGCATTGTTAGATGACACAGGCCAAGTCCTGAAAAACACAGAACAACCTGTAGACCAGTTTGGAGCACTGGCTATGGTTTTGTGAACATGGGATATCAACAAAGATGCCATGACTAGTCTATTAAAGTAAGTCGGAAGTCCTTTTCTAAAAGGTCAAAAAGCTGTGCAGAACAGGGTGGTTTTTTTCCCTTTCATCATAAAACTCCAGCATAACTCCCTTTTTCCACAAAGACCATTCCCTTTCCTGACTTTTTGAACTGTCTTTAGAAAACAGGTGTTGTTTACAACAATAACAAACACACATCTGTGTGGGTGTGTTAATACACACAAAGGCAGGATAACTGAAACCTCTTCCTATATTTAGATCTGTCTGGTCAGCTCTAATTGCATAATTTAATCAAAACCCTCTCCAACGGAAACACATCCATATTCATCACAGGCATCAAAGGAAACATCTTTACAAACTATATCCTTTTACAAACCAACACATGGTCCCACGCCACTTGTCCAATTGTTGAATTCCTCCTTTGGGAAGGGCATGGAATTTTATTTCTTTTTATCAGCTGAAAAAAGCATTTCCCTCCAATTCATCAGCACAGGGCGGGAGGAACTTCCTTCACAGGTGAGATCGGCAAAATTTACTGACGTGTCACTGTCAGGGATTTTTTTAATTATTTTTTTTTAATGTAGTTAAAACATACATTTGCAGCATAAAGGAAAACCTTTAAAAACAAAAAGAAAAATGCCCATCACCACTCAGGCATCAACATTTTTTGAGTAAAGCTCATAAAATGCAAGACGTGTTTTGTCTTTACAGACCAGTACAGCCTAGCACAGACTGCATGGACTGAGAAAGGGGTTTGTCAGCCCCAGCCAGAGCAGTGCTCCAATGGGGTAATTTAAGGAGGGAACCCCACCAAATGCACTCCAGTTATGCTCAGCTTATGCAAGCCACTGCTCCTACAAATGATTCATTTTACCAAGAGCATGCACCAATACACTTACGTCAGCTGCATTAAACCACTTCTAAAGACTGTGACCCAGACCTCATTTATCAGAGATTAAGTAAAGATGTTAAATTACAGCTCAAGATCCCCAGCTTTAAAGCAGAATGTTTCACTAAAGCAAAAGACAAAAAAAACGAGAAGGAAAAACTACTTATTCACTAATAAAAGCATTATTAGGTCAAGCCTCAGCAAAGCAGAATAAACTGCTGAAAATTAAAGCCGAAAAGGAACACTGTTAAAATAAATAATTAATGCTTTTCACTGATTAGTCCCCCATTCACCATTTATACACTTGAATTAAGAATAGCCTCTTCAGTTTGCCAATATTGAAGACATTTCAATGCATTTCATGAGATGCATGCTTTTTTAAAAGGATTCCTCTAGCTTTCCTCTTTTTTGTCTTAATCGCAAAAACTAAGAAGATGGGTTTTGCCTTTAAATGACCTTTAATACAGTGTGTCTTCATCAGATCTTTAAAATGTCAAGAGGCAGAGTGAGATACACGTTAAATTTCATGAAGTGTCCTGCAATTCACAACTACCCTTCTGGACAGAGAAAGTGTTTAAAGATGATAAGCTTTCCAAGCCAAGTTTATACAACCCAGAAACAAACATCAAGATTTGCCAGATTTCCACTGTCCAATGAAACGTTGTTTAATTACGGCGTGCCATTAGTGGCCTTCTGAAAACCAGGACTGGACTTCAGATGACACAAAACCCGGTCTGCTCCTGGTCCCTGCGACAGTGAGCAGCAGCTGCACTACCACGTTGCAGCAGACACTCCCTGGCAGCATTGTGGTATTTGCCAAGCCACATGAACTCGTCAGACCCTTTACAAATGGAAGGAGCCAAGATCACAGTGTTTAGAGATGCGCCTGCAGCTTACACACACGAAAATGAGACTCTTTAGCAATTACGATTTACAGACAAATACAAACTTATAGGGACCCTCCTAAGATCAGGTAAATGAAACTTTATGTTCGTGCACGGATCTAGGTTGACCAAGGCCTTTACTGACATCTGAGGTACAAGTTTGAGCTTGCCTACACTAAAAACTTGAACTGCTTTCAACTACACCCCAATGTAATCCTAGAACAGGGTACAATTTCACCACTATTAAAAACTATACTTGTGGAAGACTAAAGCTATTGACATACAACTATGAAGGCATTTGCGTGGTCTCTTTCTTTCACAAATGTTTTCATCCAGACAATTACTCTACAGAACCAAAGGAACAATTCTTGGTTCCACTGAAGACCAGGCATTAAGAGCACTAGCTTTCCCCTGAACCAGCAGAGACACTTGGAACAGGTATCACATGTTATCATGGTTGGAGACCAACCACCTTCCAGACAACAGTCGGTTCACCAATGAAGTCTAAAAGCTCCATTTCAAGAGCGTTTCAACCCAAAGAAGTCTACTGACAGCAACTGAATTGGTTATCAGTGCATTTTTTTCCTGCCATACCTAAGCCTGTAAAACCTTACCGTGGTTGGAGGTCAGCCACCTTTCAGAGGACAGTCAGTTCACCAACGAAGTCTAAAAGCTCCACTCTCAGAACTGTTTTAATCCAAAGAAGTCTACTGACTGCAACTGAATTGGTTATCAGTGCAATTTTTTCCTGCCATACCTAAGCCTGTAAAACCCCGTTGGCAGAAGGAGTACTGTCATGGAGAGCGCTGGGCTGCTGCTCAGGAGACACAGCATTTCCTTTGGGCAAGCCACTTCCTCACATCAAGACTTAGCTTCTCCTGCTAACAGGTGGAGAACAAAACTCTTGAAGGCTACCGATTGAGAGGCAAGTATTAGGCAAAGAAAGCCTTAGGGGTGACCACTGGCACAAAAAGTTTGCTGGCAGGGTGGCACCTAAACAGCTCTGTGAGAGCACATGCCACTACCCCAAGCAACACCTCCACACCATGGAGAGGTAAGTCACTTGGTCAGAGGCAGCTTGCCCGGAGCAAGAACTGATGACCACTGCAGCGAGGGGACAGAGGGCAAAGGCACCGGGGCTGAGACCAGAGCACATGCCGGCACTACCGCACTCATCGCAGCCAACGGAAGTGCCTCCTAATTACTGCTGACAGGGAATGGCCCAGCACAGACCCAGAAGACACGGACACACCTTCTGCCTTCTAAAGGCACAAAACGAGGGTGCTCCCATACGTGAGGATTCAGAGAGATATCAAAAAAACTGCAGGGTGAGGCAAAAGCAGCCATCACAGCCCTGTGCCAGAACATCTGCAGAATCTCACGTCAAACTGTCTTCTCATATTCCTGAGATCAAGGCTTTGGGGGGTTTTGTACAAAGGCTTCAACCCACAGATAGGAACTGATAGTTCATACAGCACTTGGCAACCACATAGCTTGAAAGGAAGTGGGAGATATCCTCCTACATTGCTTACCGGGAATACGGAAGTTTTACAACACGAGAAAATGGCTGTAATCTATCTATCTGATCCCCTGGTTATCTGTAAGCTTTTTATGATTTTGGAAGAGGAATCAAGCCACATAAATAATGACTTAGTACCCCTTCCTTATCTGCAAGCTCTTTTTATTAACAGAACCTATATGATTCTGCATATGGAATTAAGGCAACTTATTATTCACTCCACCGTAATTTTCCAAGATCAGTTTAAAGTTTCAAAATTCAGATTTTGCAAAGTTGCAGTACTGCAATCTTACAGCTGAGACACCAGAAGACAGTATTTGCTGAACACCACATGCTCTGCACGGTCAGCAGCAGGCTAGCTAAAACAGCCATAATGCTTCCTAAATTTTCCACTGCTGCCTGCTACTGAATAAAGAGTCATAGCTGTCTTATTACAGAGGACAGAAGGACTCCAAGCCCTGAATACATCATGAAGTGAGACTGCAAGGATGAACTTCCAGGACTTGCAGCTTTCCAAGGCGACTTAATTCTGAAAGGCTGAAAGCTAGCACACAAAAAGAGCACACACAGATTTAAGACTCCTTGGCTTTAAGATGACAATCTAGATGCCTTTAATTCCGGGGCTGAAACCAGTACTCCCCAGTTCCGAGATAATAAGCCTTTAGGCTCAAACGACCCTGACTGCTGGCTGGCCTGAAGACTCAGAGCCCTCATGTCCCAAGTCAGGGGAGGCAAGAAGCTAGGCAACGGTGTGGTGGAAACCTGCCTATACTCAGAAATACAAGATTTCAGCCAAAGCAGCCTACCACCAGCACTCCCAGTTCTCAATTGCTCCCAGTTCACAAACCACAGGAGACACACTGGGTCTGACCATGAGCAGGAGTCATAGCTGATAAACTAGTGGGGACAAGGGCAAAGGGAACAGTTATCCACTAAACTGTAATAAACAAGCCCTGGAGTGTTTATGCCACTTATATTAGGTGGCATTTTTTGCACAGAACAGAATTTCAAAGAAACCCGTAGCCAGAGGAAAAAAAATATTAGAGTTGGGTTCCCAAGGGTCTGGATAGTTCCTTGACATAGCAGAAGGCTACAGGGAACTAAGCAAGAAGCTTGCTCCAGCACTGCCACTAGGGAAAATACCTAAAGTTTGGATTTTAAACTCGTAGATAACTCAATTCCTTGAAGTTAAGAAACATATTACAAAGACGCAATATTAGTAGATGTTAAATAGCCAGCAGTAACAAGAAAAAGTAGGAGGTTTTAAACACATTTACCATATACCATTAAAACAAGTGCTTTCTAAATTTCTTTTGAGAAAAGTGGATTGAAAGCCAAAAATTTCAAAATTAGTTATGCAGTGGTGCAGAACCCAGGAAAGCTACAAGCAGTGACTTCGCTTACAGCACATATCATCTTCAGGTGCCTTAATTTTCTTTACTAGCAGTGGTTTCTGGTAACAGCAGCTTGCTTTTACAGAAGGGTTTTTAATAGATTTAATATTTAGCTTTTTCTCTAGTTTCTTGATAATGATGCTAACAGTACCTGGTCTGCCAGCTGTTTCAAGTTATTTAATCCTCTAAAGAGTAAAAGACAATTTCTACTGCTAAGAAGTTAAACTTGGAGGACATTCTTTTCCCCATGAGGAAAAACATTTGTCCTGTCTCACACAGAACATGCACTAGATGTGCTCTGCACATACGGTTGCATTAAACTAGAAAAACATTTCTAATATAGCTTGCAGTTTATACCAGCAAAACAGCACTTGACCAGAAAAGCTTGTTTAAGTGTTCCTCCCTGTCCATCCTCCCTCACCCCCCATAAAATATGCTGTATCATTAATCATTGTCATTTTGCTGCCAATATAACTACACTGGGGCTTTGTGACTGACGTAACTGTTGGCAGTCTAGCCTCACCATGCTAATCACCAACATAAGTATCTGGGAAAAAACCCTGTAAATTAGACCTTTCCTTGGCAAGCATATTAAGGAAGTCTTCATCTGGGAGTACTATAGTACTCGTTTACAACTGGCTACCTCCAACAGCTGCCTTGGGCCAGCAAGGTCACAGGTCCACAAGCAGATGAGCAGCCCTAACAGCTTGCTCCCACCCAAAGAGAAAAGGTTTCCCTTTGCTCCCTTGTGCCAGCTTTGGTACTCCAACATCATTTCCTCCCTGCTTACAGTCTGTCAGCCAATTCACCTTCCTAACCTGGCAAAAACAACAACAAAAATAATGTTCTGCAGAACAGCTGGATCAGCTTAGAGCAGGATGAGAATCAAAGTCCCCCAGCCAGCATACGCTAAGAAATCTGCGGCTGGGGTTGAGAGGAGCCAAACTGTTAAGAGTTCTCTCCATCTTGTGGAGCTGCCACCCCCCTAATTTTAAATGATATCCAGAACAAAGATTAGCTCACACTCAGACATGAGCACTTCAGTCGATTTGCAAAACCGCATCTCATCCCCAGAGCAACGAGCTCTGCCCTAGCTGGTTCTGAATAACTGAACGCTCTAGCAAGCACTTCAGCCCCTCTGCTACCACTGTCTTCTGCTTTAGGTAACTAGACAGCAAACTTCAGGAAAAAAAGAAGAGTAATTTCATATCCGTTTGTCAAAAAATACCACACACTACAGAGTTTTCAGCTAAAGTATTTATAAAATATTTTCCAGACAAAATCTAATGCGACACATTACAGAAACTATAATTACATTATCTTAAGTTTTTAGGTCAATAAAGACAAAGACTTTTCCTTTGCCTACTACATTCAAGTGGAAGCACTTAACACTGACACTAGCTAGCATGAATAATAAAGGGCCTGTTATTAAGTATGCCAGACTGTAAAGCCAGCAGCGGGCAAAAATGCAAAACAGGAAACTGTAATAGCCGAGATGGCAACCTATATGTAAGCCAGGTTTTCCGAGACATTCAGCAAGGTCAAAATTCACATTTTTCAAAATAGCGCAGTTCATCACTGCATTCACCAGGTAATTAGTAGAAAAGGGATGAAGACATAAACAATGTCTGTTTTATCATCCATCTATCTATCTGTCTGTCTCCTCAGTAATAAAAAGGCAGAAGTGTCTGACGACAAGAGGGACTGTGTGAAGGGAGATGAAACTCTGGTCCTGAACATTGGAGGTTCATGGTGAGACCTCAGTAAAGCCACACAAGTTGAGTCTCTGTCTCCCTTATCTCCCCCATCTTCCTTCCCTGTGCCGGGAAGCACAGACTTTAGATGTGTGCGAGATTCCTGAAAGACTACACATTTAAAATTAAACCAGTGTAACCATTTTATGCATTTAACAATCCCTGAAGCCATCATGTACATGCTGTCAGGTCTATGAGAAGGTCTAGGCAAATTTCAAATCTACTTTCATTGCTGTTGCAACAAAACAATAATGCTGTTGTCATACAACTGGAAAAAAAGAAGCCATCCGGACATGGTCCTGGGCAATGCAGGTGGCCCTGTGTGAGCAGAAGGTTGGACCAGATGACCTCCAGAGGTTCCTTCCAATCTCAACCATCCTGTCCCAATTCAGAAAAACAATTGGTTCAGGAGAACTGCATATGCCTTGGCATACTACAAAATCACATCAAGCGCTAGTAGAGAGAGGTAGAGACTATGCCCTATTTGCTGTGCACAGGCAGAGTCACGAGAGAACTGCTTTTTAAGGTAATACAGCATTTTTACCAGAAAGTCAAACTCAATGGATTCAGCGATATTAACCAAAAATCACACATTTCAACAGAGGATAGAAAATTTGTCCAGAATTCTACAAAGAATAGACTCTCATTAATTATGGTGAAAATATCAATCTGATCACTTTCCTTCCCTGATTTTGACCACTTCACCAAGTCCTATTTAAAACGCCCTGTGACCTTACTGTACTTCTTTTAAGAATTTCAAATATAAAGCAGAGAGAGCAGAAAGCAAAGCAGAGAAAAACATCACGAGAAATAACCCCTCTCCAAATTTTACATAACTTTTAGAATATTTTCAAAGCATACAGAAGGCTTCTGAGTTGCTTCACTCATCCTTCCTTCACTGTTTGCACCCTTTAAGTTTGGCTTCATGTATGGCTCCATCCCATTAAAATACAAGTCGTCTGTCCTAATCGTTGTCACCTTGCTTCAGATACAGCCCTGGTAAAAAGTCACTTTTCCACCCCTTTTTTCACTGCTTGTGGGCTACTGAGGTTTCCATACCATGCTCATCATTATAGCACTAGATACCTTACGCAACCCTGACCAACCCTTGTCATGTTCACGAACTGTTTGCCTCCCAGCCTATCTGCAAAGGCAAGACGGATTGACTTATTTTAATATACATGGAGTAAGGTCAACAGAGGGGAAAAAAGAAAATCATTAGGCAACTTGTAGTTGTACTAACCTGAAGAGAGAAAGACCACCCTAGGTTAAAATAAAAACAAATCAGAACTGCCTTCCCCAAAGTAGATTCCAGTCAGGAAAACATAACAGTGGTAAAAACAGGTCAAATTTCACAATGCAGCATTTCGATATCAAGAGAAAGACCTTTCATCAAATAGAACTGTGTTTTATTGATGAAGCACTTCCAGTAACCTTTCAGGACCTGTAAGTAGAATCTACACTCATGAACAGGTGCTAGAGGCCTAGCTTGAAAGTAACTTTCTTGTTTCATACAACACAGCACAGAAATGCTTGTGAAAAAGGCAACTGGCCAACAGTGAGCAAATGTGTTCTGCCAACGCTTTTGTCCTACCAAAACACTTGCAGAGTTTGTTTTGCAACAGCTTGGGAGGGCTACAAAGAAAAGAAGGACAAAGAGTTAAAAAAAAACAAAACAAAACAAAACCAACAGCAAAAAACCCCAACTCATACACTTTTGCTATTCTTCAGCTTTATAATTTACAGAGACACCACAGAGAATTAAATCATCAAGTGAAACAGCAGGAGGTGTCAGTTCCACACCACCTTCCACCCTCTCTCTCTCTCTCACACACACATGCTTCCAAATTTGTATTGGAGAAAGTTTTTGAGACCCCTCTTTCCACTGCCTCAGGAAATACAGCTAGTTACATGCCACATATTTTGTCCCTCAACATGTCAGCGCAATGAAAGTACTTACTAGTAAGAGAAACGCAAGACAGCAAGGACATTGCTTTAATTCCTCCCAGGTCAATATTCAAATGAAACCTAACAGATACGAAGGTGAAATATATTGGTAGAATAAAGTGAAATATGCAACTAATTAACAGCATCTGACCAAACAGCAGATGTTTCCTCCTCCTATCACCCTCAGAAACACACTTAAGTGGAAGCCACAATTTGTTGCAACATGATTCTCCAGTTATTTACTTCATCTTTAACCAACACTGATTTTATGCTTTTAAGCATTGAAGTATTTATATATAAATAGTTATTACATACACACACCTTGATAAATTTACAGGCTCTTCTCAACTATATATAGGTTTAGTCTACCTTTATCTGATCCAAATAACATTCACTGCTGTTGAAAGTTAAATTAATTTAGGCATTCATACATGCACATGCACATACAGCATACCTATCAAGTGTGAGTATCCCTACGTATATACCAGTGTAAGAATAAGATACCTTTAAGAGTCTCATGCCCTCGTTTCATCACACTATGCCAGACAGAATGCTGCTGTTACTGACGATGCCTTAAAATGCTTGAAATCAGAAGTCTGAAATGACTTAGAAGAAAAATACATCAGTAAATCAGTCTTTCACGTAAACACAGAAGAATGAGATATTAATTCCCAATATTGAACAAAGTGAGGAAGGAAAGCAAGCAAAAGTATGATCGACTATGTTCACTGTATGCCCCAAGCAATGTGAACATAAAGGATTCTCTGAATTCATAAAAAACTTTTTGACCTGCTACATAAGCGTCCAGTGTTAGTTCTGTGTGCACATGGGCTTTCTTGCTGTCATCTACCTAGACAAGTTTTTAAACACATCAGTCTTGCAACCTCTGTAGAAGAAACTCTGTAACACTGTAAATCCTGAAATCCAACTTCTACTCATGCACAAAGTCTGTATTAAGAGGATACATTTTCAGCTTCCCCTCTAACAAAAGTTACCAGTACTGAAAGAAAGTTCATCAGCCAAAACTGGAGGGTAGGCATGATTCTTACACCCATACTGGAGGCAGAAGCAAGGAGACAGTGAAAACTCTCGCGATTCTGTCTATAATCACTTTAGCATTGTAAAAAAAATTTAACAGGTTCCAAGTTACCCAATATTGGACTGATAGTCCATAGATCACTCTGATGTGGATTGGCATTTTAATGACTTTAATGACAAAAACTTGCAAGTTAAATACTTCTGAATACCATTAAGTGCTATAATTCAGACTGTCTATACTGACTTATTCAGTCTCATCTGCTGCCATGTTGGGAAGAGCATTCCCTTTATAAGCACAGAAATATGAAATAATGCTTCAGAAATCACTGGTGAACCACATTAATGATTTGCTTACATGCCAAGTCAACATAATAGTTGCCTTTGGATGATACCGCTTTAAACAGTGCCTAAATATAATGACTTATATAAAGGCATGTTTAAAAATAATTTGTTTTCCTCCTTGTACTCCAGACTTCGCCTGTGCATGCTAGGGAAAGGGTGGGGGAAGAACAAAATGAGAAAGACTGGTGACATCTATGCTGATATCACCCTCCCAAGTGGATATCCCATATTGAAATAAAAGTGACATATAATCCAGAACAATTACATAGCTAGGTTAGAATGACTGAATTGTGCAAGTGTCCCGAATAGCTGTACTGGTCAGGTTCCCACACTGGCAAGTCTAGAGGGGAAAAAAAACAACCCTTCAAGTCTTGATCTAAACTCAGCTTTTATGCGGGCTCCCAAGATACAGCACTCGCAAGAAGAGTACAACTGAGTAAAGGAATCCATACTGGTAGAAAACCCTTCGTAAACGGCTATCAGGGGGCAGCACTGTGATCACACAGCTGCACAACACTTCCACCGTAGCAATCCCAGAGCCAGCGTACCTGATACACATCCTCCCTTCTTCCTCAAAATAATAATAAAAAAAATAATAAAATGGACCCACCTACACAACTCAGTAGAGTTCAGCCTTAGGTGCACTGAATAGCTGACCTCACACAGTTTAATGAGAAGTAGTGTAGGTCTTCGTTCCTATTCAACTGCGAGGCACTTCCAAGGTCAACACATGCAGGCATAAAACTGAAGCAGGGAGAGATCCCGTACAACCTGGGTTCATTCTGGAAAATGCTTTGCCTTCCTTAGAACTAGACTGTTTATTTTATGAAATGTTTGGCTTCTCTATCCTGTTAAAAAACAAAGACGACCCCCCCTCAAATCCACACAAACCCGAAAAGCTTCTGTAATGCAAATTAACATTTGTCCGAGGAGGAGGATAGGGATCTTTGTGGCAGCCATTAGCAGCTAAGAGCGTCCTTCTCCTCACCCCTGAATCCACCCTCTGCAAAGCCCTTCACAAAAGGCCCAATCTAACATTTTCTCTGGTTGTTTTGAATCTTGAAAAATCGCAATATTCTAATGGAAATAGTTATACAACAGCCTGCAGGGATACAAGTCTATCAATTAAAAAGTATCAACTTAAAATAACTTCTTTCCCATCCCAAGCAAAATCCACTGTTCTAACATAAAAATCTAAAGACCTAAAGTTACGTCGTAGTAGCTTGAGCAAAACAGCTAGAGAAGTGCAAGATGCTTGTGTAGATGAGCCTTTAAGTCACCAGCATTTCAAGCCCCACTTGCCAGTTTGGTGTTTATGTTTTAAACTTGAATTTTCTGTTCAGTAAACTTCAAAGGTAAACTTCCAGGAACTGCAGATCATCTTTATTAAGACTTTCATGCATTCAATTTTTTGAGACATGACTATACACAGAAGAAAGGCCAGTGGAAGAATACTAGTCTGCAGCAACTAGAGGGAAACAAGTGCAGTTCTTATGGGCAGAACAGACCTTTCTCTGCTCTGAAAGCACAACCGGGTGAGTTTGTCATCAAAACTTAAACCAGAAGTTAAAACAAACAAAAAAACCCAAACACAAATATTAGTAGAATCTCTTCATTAACCATCAAGCAACTTTCATTTTCACAGATTTTATGTCTCTCTTCAATAAGGTTCATGTATTCATCTGCATCCACACAGCAGAAGAGAGCTCGATATCCACATTTTATAAGACACCACACCCAAAACTGAGCTTTACTTCTTTTATCTGCCACTCCAAAAGCACCTCAGCTAAAGCACATCCTGTTGAGATGCAACTGGAGCCTGGAAACTAATGGCTTTCTCACCACTAGTGACCATTTATTTTCTCTGCTTCTCTTGTATTCCTCAAAATCATTTTTTTTAGTTACATTTGTGACTAAAAATAAGAGATGTTTCTTTCTTGGCTGGGAGAGGCTCAGGAGATGCAGTGCAGAGTTCATACCAATTCAGGTATGAAGAGTTGGTTTAACCACTAATACATGCAAAACCCTCAAATCATGAAGCAGCACATTGACTAGTAGAAAGAAGAAAAAGGAGTTTTAGCAGGATTTTCTCGAAATACTTCACACTGATTTTATCAGCAGAAAAAGCAAGACCTAAGATGTTTAGTATACAATAAATCTGTGGCATGCTACTTTCTGAGCTACTTAGAGCAGAAACATGAATCTGAAGCCACAGTTGCCTTCACTAAGAAAAGCAGTGACCTATGCCAACCCATATTCAAAATTACAGTGTGTGTTCTAAAATAAGTTTGGTCATATAGTTCAAGATACGACTAAGATGCTCTGTCTTACACAAGAACTCCAATCTGCAGGAACATTTCAAGAGGTAGTAACAAACTTTAGTAAGATAAAAATACTAGGGGAAAAAAACAAAAAAAGCCCAAACAATGAGCTTGTTTGCCTGTTTGTCCCTTTGATATCTGATAGCACAGTCTGCAGGTAAAGTCTAGCTGATTTTGAGGCTTGAGAAAGGATATATAAAATTCAGAGAGATTCACTCACAACCACTCCCCCCCACACACACACCTCCAAGCTGCACATACCTTCATCTGTTTCAGTTACTAATGACTGCAAGAGAGGGGTTAAGAGTCAACCTAAATTGGTTCAGCATTTATTCTTCACAGGGCCACAAGCTTTAATTTCAACTACTCTTTGCATAACTTAAATAATAAACACGGTGCTCTCTTTATTTGATTCTTAAACCACCCATATCTGAAGCACAATGGGACATGTCACAGACACTTGCTTCGCTGCCCTCATAATATGGTTTAATTATGATGACTGAACTAACGGGCTCACATCACAGACTTTTACAGGTTGACCCTGTGTCATCCTGATGTATCATTTTGCACCAGTTCAGTGCTGTAAATCAATTTAAGATCTCCAGCAGGTTGAAAAGGCTGGTAATGATGCTTTCTCTGCAGTCTCTGGGGGCTCCACATTATACACAACTTACATTATTTATAAAGCTGAGATGATGCCTCCATTAGGCTTGTAAGACTACTCAAATGAGCTTTTATTTTACACACACAACTTGGGCTTCACAGAGCAGAACACTGGCTATATGTAATATGCCATGCATTCACATTTCATTTAAAAAAAAGTCACAACCCCTTCATTTTTTAAATTTAAATCTTCATACCAAGCAAAGAAACTCGTGATTTAATCTGAATAATTTCCCAGTATTCAGAAACATAAGTAGCACTTTCATTAACCTTTGTATTGCTTTTCTTTACGTTCAATGCTTTACTTTATGTTCAAACTACAGAGGAAAAGCAAACACTAAACTCATCAGCTTTCAAACATTTGATTTGATAGTTAATATTTATACAGAAACAGAAAGATCTCCATCTGTTTATTCAGTCACTTTTCTCAAATGTATTGGGTCATCACATCTTCAAGGGTACACAAAAAGGCAAGTTGAACAAGACAGGGTAGGGAAAAATGTATTTGATTACATACCCAATGGTTGATGGGGTCAAAACCGAAGGAAGGACAAATCCCTACCCTCAGGGTAACCTGATCATGCCTTGAACCAATCCTCTCTGGTAGCTGTGGAAGGCTTCTGGATCACCCAAATCAAGGGAAATTTCTCTCAAGCGCCTACTTACAGTCCGAAGTAAAGTGCAAGATTTCATCCCTAAGACCAAAGCAAGGACTTCAAAAAGGGCTAGAAATCTTTCATTTTCATACTAATACTCTTCCAGTCACAGTAAAGAAATGAGCACTCAAAACTTGCACTAAAATCCAGTGAGAACCCCTGAAAAGCTTCATAGCGCTGCTCTGGTTCAATGGAAAAATAAAATGAGTATTAATCAGTCACAACCAACAAACTCATCTCCCATAATTCAGGAGAGTAATTACTGACAAGTAAAAGAAAAATATTAAGTCATTGTTAATACCTCAGGTTCCCTCACATGATTTGCTCCTATTGTTTGACAGGACAAGGTGCCGGCAGTTAGCCACATGAAGCCTAGCAGATTTACAGGCACTCACGCTTGCAAAGAAAAGTGGTCTCTATGGACTAGGTTAGTTTCAGTTTTTAGTCTTATTCTTGAATGCTGCTTAAAAATACATATAGCTATTCAGGGGAAAAAAAAAAGTTTTCTCGACTTCTCTGTGTAGAGAAGAGATTTGAACTATCAGCTGTGACATGTTTGAAATACAGCTTTTTCCTAAGCATGTTAGTTTCAAGATGCCATATCTTTAAACACTGACATCCATTAAACACTGACAGTTTCACACAATGATCTTTTCCATTTGCTTGTATCTGAAACACACATTTACTTTCACTCCTCCCCACCTGGATCTAACAATACTTCTTTCCCAAATAAAACTGTTATCTTTTTTACATGCAATGTGTATCATTTTTTCCTAAAATACACCTAAGTAAAGATTATTTTTTCAGAATAAGCTCCTATTATTCAGACACCATAAAAGCAAACTGTAAGGTCAGACCACAGATCTTCTTCAGATTGATCTACTAACAAAAGAGCAGGCACAGCAACACTTCCTCAGTCAGAACTCCCACTGACTTCAATTTATAAAAAAAAAAAAGTCAGGATTTGGCCCAGATCCTTTCGAATGCATGACTGAATATTTCCACACCAGTAAATTTTAATAAGCTTTAAAGATCTATATTCAGGATAAGATTATATGGCTGTAGAGCCCACATATATGAAGAAACTACATTGAGGAGGGCAAAATCTCATGCACGCAAACCTTCTAATAGGGAGGAGAAGGAAAAAAAAAATAATAAGTGAACTTTCCTTGACCTCTAAGCAGAGATTTGTCATTAAAAAGAAGAAAAAAAAAAGATAGGAGGGGAAGGGGGCTGCGGAAAGAAAGAAAGCGTGGGCGGGGGGGAACCACCATATGAAAAGAACAGGGATACGGATCGGCCGAGGGAGGGGGCGAAGAGCTTTTGCCCCCAAAAAAACCTAAAGGGGGGCATTTGCCCCCTCCGGCCGGGTCCCCCCGCGGGGCGCACAATGGGGACGGGGCCGGGCGGCGGCTGCGGCGCGGCCCCGCGGCGGGTTCGGCGGCGGCGGAGGGCGGCTTCCCGGCGGCGGCGGAGGGCTCTCCCTCCCGCCGGGCCCGACGCGGCACCTACCCACAAACTTCCAGCCGGCAGCGGCCGAGCGGAGAAGCGGCCACGGGTCTCCCCGGAGCTGCCGGAGGGACGCCATCATGCCGGGGAGGAGAAGAGCGGAGCCGCGCTCCCTTCGCGGCGCGGAGAGGAGCCGCTCCGCCCGGCCCGACCCGGTGTGGTGCCCCCGCCCCGGGGACCCCCCGGCGGGAGCTGGGGGGAGGAGGAGGAGGGCGGCGGGGAGAGACGAGGGGACGCGAAGTTGTTACCGGCTGTCGGGCGGGCGGTGAAGGGGGGAGCCGGGGCGGGGGGCTCCGCGCCGCCGGCGGGCAGCCCCGCGCCCGCGCTGGCCTCCGCGCCGGGATCGATGCTGTGCCTTCGGCTGGCGTCAGGCAGTCGGGGCCGCCGCTCCGCTCCGCTCGGCCCGGCCCGGCCCCGCCGGCTGCCAGCGCCGCTCGCCGACACACGCACACACACGCACGCCGCCGGCCCGCCAAGGGATCCTCGCCAAATTACCGCCCACTACCGCCGGGCCCCGACGGCAGCGCTCAACCCGCCGACACCGGCGAGCGGCCGCCCCCCGGGGGCGGGAGAGCGGCCGGGAGCTCGGGGGGGGCTAAAGCCTACCCCGTCCCGGTGTCGGAGCCCCAAGGGCCCGGCCTCGGGGTTCGGGGAGGTCCCCAAGGGCCCGGCCTCGAGGCTGGGGGAGGTTTAAAAGGCGCTTGTGTACTCGCTGGAGCGCGGCTGAGATGCTCCAGCTGCTGAGGCTTTAGAGAAAGCTCCAAATACTGTGAGAATCGCAATTAAAGTTAATTCCTGCAACGCTCTGATTGAACTGGATTTCATCCTGCCTCTTGCTTACAGGTGATTCACTCCTTGACGGTCTATTCTTAATATTGAAGTAATAACAGACCTCTCTCTATTCCCAGGTCCTGTACATGTGGACCTCATCCTGGCCATAGGTGCTGTTGCAGTTACTCCTAATTTATGCAAGTAAACCTATTAAAGGTTTCTTGTGCAATCAGATATGTAGTAACGAAGTCTCACCCCTACGGCCCTCTTGAAATGAATTTGAACTCCGCTTGAATTTGCCAGTGTCTGCTCTGAAAGTGGATCTGGCTGAAAGTCTGCAGCCCCCCTGAGGAACCGTGAGTCTCCCTTGCCTACCATGTTTACAGGAATCTTTACAGTCCGCAGATGAGCGTAGCACAAGTAGGACTGAACCGAAACTGATTATTTAACTTACACTTTGGCTTCTACCCAGTCATCATTCCTGGAAGGAGATATGAAGTAACAAGTGCAAGATGTTTCTACATGGCAAAATATTACGATACACCTGTACCGGCATAATGACATCTCTATACTTACGCCAGTGAATTTTCACATGTCTATGAAGTTCTAGGTGTGGTATTAACCTCATTTTAAACCCCAGCAAAACTGAGGCCCAGAAAAGTTAAGGGCCTGCGAGCTGTACCAGAGGAACAGTACTCCTGGGCTTCCCCACCTGCCCACCCAGCTGCATTACCAGTCTGAAGACACAGAACTGGAATGGCTTGCCCAAGGTCACAGAAGGAGCATGACAGCAACAGGAAAAAATACCCAGCTTTACAGCTGTGAGGTTATCAGCGCTTCTTTCTAACTTCATAATCTAAAATCCATCTGTTTCTTTGTCACGTAAATACTAAATAAATTGCAAACAGGTAAATTGTACTATTTATGTTGTTGGGTAGCATGCCGCAACAGAAGCGTAGTGAGGAACAGAATGATGCCCAGATGGATGGGGGGAAGCCTGAAATAAAATTAGTATTTTACTGCTTAAGTTTTGAACCTTAAATGATTCAGGATGAGTGAACTTTGGTAATCAGCTTTAACTTATATTTTGTGGTTGTACTGTAGGCAATTACAGTTAGCACGTAAACTTTTTATGTGCAATCGCGCACAGATACAGTGCAGCACTGGGCTGCAGATACACCCGGTAAAGCTTTGTCTCTAGACAAACTAAAATGCTTGTAAATGTTGTCAATGTAATGAAGATATTTGCAAGCAAGGCACAGAAGAAACGTGAGGCTGCTACTGGTTTTTGTACCGTGGTAGTGCTCAAATCAGGGCCAAGTGTCCTGGGTCAAGAGTGGCGGATGCAGCAGTAGTATCTGCCTCAAGAGCTCGGCGGTCTCAGTGATACAGCCTCAGGGAGAGAAATAAATGGAAAAGGCCTTACGTGTGCCCAAGCTCTGCTCTGCTCTGATCAGCTGGCTGACTTGGCAGGACTGGGGCAGACAGCAAGCTCCATCCGCTGGATCCTTGTTGCTCGGGTATCTCTTCAGTGCATGATTCACACTAAACAGATATGACAAGAAGATAATTAGGGAAGCACTGCAGTTTGTCAGGTGTCTTGTTAGAACTACGTTTTTACTGCTTTTGTTGTTGTTAGGGTTGACTGGTTGGTTCGCTTCGGCATGAGAGAATTAAATTATTTTCTACTTACAGTGAGGCTTGGGGAGGATCACATTAATATGCTCCTTTACCTAAAAAGGGCTATAAAGCAGCCTAGTCCAGCCTTTTGCTGATGTTTAATAACTGGAACAGTTGCTCTGGAGAGAGCTGGTTAGAACTGGCTTCAGACAGATCACTGGTGTGAGATGAGCAGAAGGAAAGCAGAAACAGTGTGCCATGGTCAAATCTGCCACGAGGCTTCCCTGGTCCCCCCTGGCCGGGCTGTTCTTGACACAGCCGAGTCAAAACTTCAAGTCTGCAGCCCACTTTAGGATGTGCAACTCATAGCTAACTGTCCAAACCCATTACTCTGTGTGTGAGTAGTAGGTGTCTAACTTCTACATTCACCACTTCTAACTCCACAGGGTACTTTTAATATATCCTAATTAAACATCATTAGCATCTGCATAGCTTTTCTGAATAACACGGGGAAACTGAAAAAAGGAGAGCAGAGGGGCAGGTACACCTGGTTATCTAGCTTGATGCTACTCCTACAACAGTGTTCCTCCTCTGCATTGGGCTGCGTAACTGTGCTATCTCCATAGGCGACAGATAACTTTTTTCCCCATCTTTTTACTCTGCAACTACATGATCCTTCAGACTGGGGCAAGGAAAACAGGCTGCGAGGCTGAGGCAATGAAGAAAGAGAAGAATCATCCCTTCTGTAAACAGCCTGACTTTTCATCAGATTAGGTGTACAATCCAATGACACCATCAGCCATAAGGCCTGCGAACCAGAATTTTAATGGAGTTGGGGCGCTTCCGCAGATAAACTTCTAATAAGATTCTCAAAGGAAACTTTAATCTCAGAGATGCTTTTCAACATCTCACCAAGCACCTGACTAATCACCTTTAAAATCACTGTCTCAGAAACAGCTTATCAGAAGGCAGAGTGCTAAAAGATATTCAGTATGCTGTGTATTTTATGCTATTATGTAACAAGTATTTAAGAAATACTACTACTAATACTGCTACTACTACTAGCTTTCAATCTTCCTCTAAAATCAGATTTTATATGCAGATTATGATTTAGTATTTCTCGTTAACCTCAGCCAGGCTTCATCCAGCTTATTCAGGAGGTTCCAGGGATAGAGAGTGCCTGCTGGAGACAGTTTAGCTCCAAACTCAGTAACTTTGCTTCACCTTTATGTACACCAGGTTTCTGCCAAAAAGGAGAGTTTCACGGATAATTAAACTGTATCAAACACATAACTTGTTATTTACATTAAAATCACTGGAGTCATTTTCTTTTTAGCCATTACACTGTTGCCCTAGCGTGGGAAAATACCAACAGTATTTTCAGAGAGAAGAGGCAGTTCTGTCAAGAAGAATAATAGCTTTCTAAGGATACCCAATTTCATTATTTCCTTTTTTCCTGGGCTGGTTGGTAAAATTTATCAACCCCTATCCTTCATTGCTTGTCTGCTGCTTCTCTGCATAGGTGAGGTATTAAACAAGCCTCCCACCTCAGCATTATTAAAATAGGATACGCAGACTGTTTAGCAACTACATGAGTCTGTTTGGGAAAGATGCCTCAGGCAGAAGACGGCATGTGGGAGAAGGTAAGGAGTATTTTTAGGAGGTCATCACAACTGCAGAGCTACGCATGGTTTTCCAAACCCATCTGGATATGAGGACCTGTCTAGCCAGAGTAGCACAGAGTTCATAGCTGATTTCCACTGTCGAGAAAGGCACTTGGGTTTGAGCTAGCTTGAATCCTTCAGTCCTGCACCATAGCAGAAGTGGCATGGGCTGAACTGTGGTCTCCAGAGGCAGACAAAATGATAGCAGCAGCAGAGCTGCTCACCCAACACCCTGTCCCCATTAAAGCCTCAGCAGCCCCAAGCACCTGCCCAGGGCTGAGCACAGGGGCCCATCACCAGCACTTTAATGGGGATGCAGAATTACCAGGGTGGTGGTACCTTGAGCTGTTCAAGGAGGCTGGTGCCTGAGGGAACTGTTCTGGTGCCATCCTCACAAAAGGGATTTCTGCATCCCCCGTTGGAAGCCAAAGCCAGCTGTTTTATGCCAGAAGTTGATCTGTCCTTGTCCTTGAATTCCAAGATTCAATTTCCCCTTACTGAAGAGAAGCTTTGAGCTGGCACTGTGTAGGTGACACACAAACAAAGAGGAACTGAGTTGGGAAAGGCCTTGAAGACAGAAATTGTGACATGAGGGCTCGCTATACTCCTCCTTTGGTGTGTTCGGCCATTTTCTAGAATGAACCCCTCACAAATTTGTAGAGTCAAATCTCTACTTGGTTTCCTGACTCACTCTCAATGCAAAAGAACAAAGAACCCATTTAACTCTTAGAAATTCTTCCTGAACTGGCCCACCATGATTAAGTGGGATTGCTGTAGAATAAATGTGGAACTGGTAATTCTACAAGGTTATTACATCTATTTCCCCCTGCTACATTAAAAATTTTTCTGCAGATACCAGAAAGGTCTTTGATCAGATTGAGTAGTCGTTCATCTTTTCCACCCTTGAGATGACGGGATTCAGACCAAAATTCATTACTTTGCTAAGACTAACGTACCCAACAAAAGCTGCGAAGATCCTTATTAAAAGTTATGAATCCAAAAGGTTTGGGCCAAAACAAAGTACTAAGCAGGGCACTCCCTTATCTGCTTTATTGGTTGTTTTCTCTATAGACTCTGATGTAAGGACTTTGCTCCAGCAATATTACATTGCTGGTAAAGAAGGGAGATTACACTCTGTCCTGATGGCTAATCACGTGCTGCCACAAAGCACTGTATTCCTGCCCACTCTACCGCACCAGGACTGGACTTCCTAGAGAGTGAAATTCTCCCTCTGGATCTTGCCTGCGTCCACGTAGGCACTTTTGAAGGTAGTTTCACTTTCTCCTGGCTATCACCTCAGTAAGAGATAATGGACTCCATGTAAGCAAACACTATTGGTTCTTTTAAAATTAAATTTCTCTTCAGTCACGCAGCTTAAAAAGATTTACATAACTGGAATAACCTACCTCTATTACTGGTTTCTTGGAAGACACCGCTAAGATTAATCTTATCTCCCATTTTAATCACTGTTTTCAAGTTCTTACAGTCCTTGTCCCAGTTACATCTTGTTGCAAAAACCACCAGAGTATGATATATTAAAATTTATTCAGACAGGTGGCAGATACAAAATTAAAGCTAATAACTCTATGAGAAAAGAAATCAAAGGCGGTTTGGCAATCCTGAGCTCTCACTACTTGGTCACTGGTTGTTGCAGTGGCTGCACAACCACTGCACTAATGACTGGTGCCATTCGAGTGGCTGTGTGTCACAGCTTGCGACTCAGGGCTAGGGAGTGCCACGATTGGGCAGCTGCACTAGCCTCCACAGGCTACAGAGGCCTTGGGGTAGGACTGGATTGTGGCGATGTGGATGAAGGCTGGGCAAACCATGGTAACTGTCTGGGTACAAGGCTCTATCGCCTCCTTCGTACCTGAAGAGGAGGCAAATATATTACACCATTGGAAGGACAACAAAATCACACATATTGCATCGAAATGCATCCCTTTACTTCCATGTTTTGTTGATATTTTGTGACACAGTACTCAGCCCATTTTATATAATGATTAAAAAAATAAAAGAAAAAAGGCATCATATCTTATTTTCATTCCCCGTATAAATGGTACTTATCTTGAGCAATTTAGAAACCTCTTTTCAATTTCCCTAAACTGGTGCAAGTCTAAGTCACGTTGCCCGAGTTCAGTGTCACTCTTGGCTGCATAAGTGAGTAGTAAAACAGTCCCACCCTTCCTCCTCCACAACGGCTGCTCATCCCTAACCCCCTGTCTCCCACCCACCCCCTTTATGCTGGCACAGTTGTTGGTGCAGCTGCGAACTGAACAGGCCTAGGGAACGGATCTGGCTGGGGAAAACAAATGTTTCAGGGGCCAAGCTCATTTTTAATTTGGATCAGTTCCCTGATCTAGTTCATTGTCCAAATCCTTGTGCTGATCTTGTGCAGGTGCAGGACTGAGGTGGGAGAAAGGGTGAAACTTATCTTTTTGATAAGTGTTGTTGGCTTCAGCCAGTTTAAAGTGGTTATGAAACTGGTAGACTTAGCAAGCTTTTTTTTAACCAAGGATAAATAGTTTCATTTTGAACGCAACTGCAAACATGGTTTTAGAACTACACTAAGCATAGCAGCAGGGCTCACCAGTGAACAACAGAAAACTAGGAGAAAGTGTGACAGGACTGAGGAATTCGGTGAGTTGAAGTGATCACTGCATATTAGAAAAGGCAGCTATTGGATACTGCATTATGTGGTAAAAAGCAAAAAACCTGTTGCCCTTCTGCTGTTGATGAACGAACAGAGGCCAAAGAATCACAAGGATCCCACCAAAAATTATTAATTGACTCTTCAAAAGCCAGAATTGTGTTCAACTGGTTTAAAAAAGCCGAATCCTGGGCACCGGGTATGCCTGCATTCCCATGTTTTTTTCTTTCCTGTATTCTCCAATTCCAGAGTTTTCCTTTGCTCTTTGCTTAAGGTGTGGAAGAAACTGAACTCTGGAGAGTAAATAAATCAGTACTTAATTAGTCATCCCAAGGCAATGCGTTCTTAGTGAGCTCTCAATAACAGACAGCCCTGACAATAAATGTACCTGTATTGTATTAGTTTCCGTTTGCACTTTCAGGAGGAAGTTACCTTGTAGGTTTCAAACATCCTGGCAGTCACACAGTGTCGGAAAAGGTTGCCCACGTGAACAGAGCACGCACTTACACCAATTTTAAACTCCACCATTTTCTTGCTTGACCAAAAATAGCCAAGTTTTTGACAAGCAAATTTGAGCAACTTTAAGAGCAACCCCCTCTACACTTCATACACTATTGCACAGATCACATCTGTAAATCCTCACTATAAGTAAAAATTGCAAGAAAAAAAGAAGTTAAACAGTTAAAAGTTGTGACCAATCAAAATCAGTGTTGCTGGTATGATCTTAGTTAAGTATTCCATTTGGGTGCATCCTGCCCTGTCTTTGATTGCATGTTCCTATATGTTCCTTGCTAAAGACCCCTATCTCATTCAGTGAACAGAACAAAGAGTGGTCAAATAATGGAGAGTGATTTTCTTTTCTCCCCAGGTTCATGCTGCAGCTAGCCATTATGAAAGCTGTTTTTGCAATATTTAGTTGCAGAACAGAGACTGGCTTACAGCTTACAGCTCACCTTTTGACACAGAATTCATCTTTCCTTTCCCTGCCAAATGTCATCTCTCTTCCTGAGTGGACAAGATCACTAGAGCATCTCAAGAAAAAAAAGTTCCCTAGTATTTTCAGCCCTGGCAAATCAATTATTTATTCTTTATCCTCTTTTCAGAAATACTTGAACTGTTTTGCTGACATTTTCTACACATATTCTGCCTGAAGCACACACTGAGGATAAGTAATGTTTGATGAAGTTCTAAACATATAAAATCAATATAGTTTCAATGTAGGAAGTACCGGGCAACTTAAATTACAAGTGATGATCTCAGTCCACTAATAATATAGTTTAAAGGACTAAAGCATTCTATGCTTATCCAGAAATTCTGCTGCTGTTGGAGGTGTCAGAGAGAAGGGAAAGAACTACATAGCGTACCAACAGTTAGGAAAACAGTTCTCTAAATACCACAGTCAATGGCTCTTTGAAATGAGGGAGGAAAAAAAAAAGGCAAAACTAACGAACCCATTTGCCTCTTCAAATAATTAGATAAAGTAGTTTTCAGTGTAAAGCATTTTATCTGGATGTCTAGAAGTATAAGCTTTACAAACAAGGATCAAACATTCAGTATGGACAACACCACAGAAGGCCCCCAGAGAACTGCAAATAGCAGGAGACAGCAAGGCTGCCTGACTAGCTGAAAACCTGCCATCTGAAAGTGGCCTTGCAGTCAATGCACAGTTGGTCCAGCTTCTACAAAGTCCAGTCACACAGTACATGAACCTGACAGGTTGGGGAACCCTACAGCTACCCCACCCTGCTCATGTGCTTTTGGCCTTCAGCACCTAGAAGACAGCACTTATAGACTGTATCACCCTGGTTAAGCAAGGCATACGCTTGTCAGAGAGCGACCAGATGGAGGATTACTACAATTTATGGCCTGCAGTTAGACAGGCTTGCACTGTGATCTCATCAAATCTTGAACAAAATAGGTCAAGCTTGGTCAGTGTTCAGATGAGACACACTCTAGGGAAAATACAGATACTGTAAGAAACGGTTTAGGATTCGGATTTAGGATTCAGCTGACAAAACTGCTAAGGCACTGTTCCAGTTTTAGGCTGATTCCCAGATGTGAGGTACCCAAAGCAGGTTCGTGGTCTGTCATATAGATGGGGCACTGTACTGCTGGAACCATATTTCTAAATTTTCAGATGAGAAATAAAATTACAGTCATGCCTTGTGATTAATTAAATACATCATTCTTGTCTTTGCTTGTGGACATGGCATTTTCAGAGGCAATATAAATAGAGAACGGGAGCTTGTTTGGTTTCTATAATCCTGAGACAACCTGCTAGCTCTCTTCCTGCAAACCCCCATTTTAAAGCTTTTTGATACTAGGGCACCAAAAGCAAGAAATTTAAATTCCTTTAAGACTGCAAACATCATGAGAACTTTCTAGCAATATATATGCAAAATAAAGCAAATTATGTAATATTTTGCTTTACAGATATATTCCTTTTCCTTTACATTCATATTTTCCATCCATTCACATTCCCTCTTACCAACCTTTACCTCAGCTCACTTCCCCAGATGCTGTCCTAATGTGGTTTCATCCTTATGTTGATTTTAAACTCCTTGTTTCAAATCCTGTATCTTTTTCTTTGCCTGCAAAACACATTATGCATGTAGAATTTTATGTGTAACTATCATGCTCACAAAAACCCTGCAAATTTTTATTTCTGAAGAATTACAGATAATGACAACTGTGCTTCTTGGGAAATTAAGTAGTCACAATGTAACTAATCAAACTGAAATTTAGCCAGGACACTGAAATGACACCACTGGCTCAAGAAGAACGTGCTTATGAGGGTTCTGGTAATTCAAGTGGTCAGGACTTTGCTCTCCTGTCTTCCTCCCAGGACAAAACCTCCTGCATGCTGTGTGGTGCAGGATGCTGCAGAGTGAACACTAAGGCCAAAATGAATTTATAAACCCTGAATTCTCGCTATGATTGTATTGCTGAGAGGCATCAGTCTATCAGTCTACAAAAGAATTAATTTTTAGATTTTTTTAGGCTGAAAAGCATCCACATATTATGTGCTTTGTTTTGATTTTTTTTTTCTTTGCCTTATGGTCATTCATCTTTGACAAAAGTGAATCAGAGAAGCAATGCCTGCCTTATCATTGATTTGTGGTGTATAATCATGTTAAAGACAGATCACTGGTCTCCTCCTTACTACAGTGCCATTTATAACACACAATTATCCCTGCATGGTGCAGTTGTCATGATCTAGTGATTGTAAATGCTTGTTATCAGTGCGGAGCCAGCTAAATGCTGTGTGTTTCCCTTTAAAGCTGATTTGATTTTCCGGAGCTGTCTGTCATCCTGGAATTTTTCTCTAGTGCATCTCAGTTCTCAATCTACACAGAAGTGACGTCCTTTTGATGTGAAGCATGTGGGGCAGAATCTGCCTACTGCTCCCACCTACTCCAGGCAAGGACTATAGTCCAGAAAAAAGAACTGCAGCATGTCTACACTGGGAAATCTCCAGCCATTGCGCTGCATTGAAAGGAAGCCCTACTAATGGCAGTGACAATGTGCAAGTGCCAAAATAAAGGGCAAGGGGGGCGTTGAATACAGTGGCATTGTCTACAAAAAGGAAATGTACCAAAACACTCCAGTTGGTTTTAGAATTTGCTGGAGAAGATGCAAAGAGGTCTAAGTCTTAATGACCTCAGTTCTACAATATGCCACTAATTAGCTCTAAGATGAATAACTGGGAACAAAATAAGGAGTGACAGACTAGGTCAGCCAGTGGTTTGCCAAGCCCTTGTGTCGTCTTTCCTACTGGGGCCTGTACGTGATCATTTTTGATTGTGCCTACACTATCTTTTAATAGTAATCGGGACTGGAATCGCATTTTGTTATACACTATACAAACATACACCAAAATACTGCACTTGCTCTTTGATCCTGTAAAGCATGGGGAGAGCAGCTCCTCCCCACTGGTATTTGTGCAGCTCCTTCTGGTGAGCATGCACATGCCTTCATTTTTTCCTCCACCAACCGTCTCCCTGCCTCCTGCTGTTGTAACTCAGTAAGCCCCACATTTGTTTCTCCTCTGCCTCTTTCAGTGGCTTACATTGTGCCTATCCTCTATGATTATTTTTCTCCTCTGTGTATTTACCTCCGTGGTCTCACTCCTAATATTTTGTTCTCTCTCTCTCTTTCCCTCCTTCCCACATAATGAAGATCTCATTAACTGTTTCAAAGGAGTGTCTTATTTACATTTTAATGTGTAAAAACCTGAAAATGCAATGGCTGTGAGTTCCCTATTCCTCCACTGAACAAGGAAAATGTGACCTTAACCTATCAATACACTGCCTATGTGTTGAGTGTGCCAGAGGACCCAAAAATACCTGTTGGGGGATGCCTGCTCTACTCTGGTGGACCTTACCAGAAGCAGATAACCATCAGAGTGCAGCAGTAAGGCTCTGCCCACACCCCTTCGACACTACTGGTGAGAAACAGAAATGGCTGAAAGTAGCCTTAAGCCTGTTAGTAAACCCACTGCTCCTGAGAGCAGCAGTCTGCCCCCTTGTAGAACTTCAACAGTACACGTCAAGAGGCAAAGAACATTACCCCCTGCGTTTTTTCCTGCAAGTTAACTATTTCTTCTTAGAGTGATACACATATATACAGCTTGGTGAAGAAAGATTTCTGGAAACCTTGAATATTATATCACTCCCAAATGCCTCGTTCCTCCTTAAAACCCATCAGGCTTCCTCAAGATTCCCCACAGGATCTGTACTTCAAGGATTCCTGGACATATTATACATTTCTGTATCCAGAGCAACTGCACAGACCCCCACATCAGCTTAACATATGTCATAAGCAGTCAGTCAACACTGAGAAACCGCTCTGAAACACTATCACTTTGCTGAGAAAACTGTTGCATACAGGTCCCACAGTGCCAAGCCATCCGGAATCAGTTTGTATTCTTCTTGCTAGGATTTGCCATTCAAGTGTGTCTTTAGAGGAAGGGGTGTGTCTTTTTTTCCTTTTAAAACTCATCAGCACAGTGGCTACCAGGAATGCAAACGCCGCAAAAAGGGTATTAGAACCACTGTAAGTTATTACATCACTGGGGATCTGGCAAATATTACATCAATGTCCTTACATTAATGAAACGTATAGCTAAACATCGGGAATCTAGACCACTCCACGAACATATATTATCAAGGTATACAAGCATCAAGAAGAAAGTACCCTGCAGGTATGCAGGTGTTGCTTATGCAGGGGTGGGGCACAGCTCAGCAACAACATTTAGAAAAGGAGGCCAGGGCTTTTAAAGGGACCATGCTCCTCTTACCAGTAAAACAACAAAATCCATTAATTAATAAGTCAATTTTTTTTTCCCATTAAAGGGCTTGCCATAAGTAGGAATGCTGTAGTTCTCTTCACATCATTAGTCTTTATTTCATTCATGATAAGTATTTTAATCACCAGATACACATTTACCAAGCAATGGGTAGCTAGGAGGACTTCAGCCCTTTCATCGAGCAGGGCCAGTGGACCACGCATTACATAGATAGCTTTCCTCCCATCTCCATTTAGGCTAGTTCTGTGTTTCCCCCACTCCCACTTTATTAATGGTTAGAACAAATGCCAGCTTGATTCTCACCTATTGGTCATGCATAGAGAGGCATACATGCAGCAAGCACCTTGATGACAGAACTTTCTTCCTCTTTATTGTAAGGAAAGTGATGTTAGCCTTCTAGCATTAACATGTACCAAAGTAGACTCAGTGATACACTGCTACCAGCAGATCTTGTGAACCCAGAGCCTTGCTTTCAGCAAGACGGACATGATAAAATCTTTCCTCTTTCTTCAATAACATGACTAATAAATGTAGAAACTCCCTTCTCCTCTCTCCCTTTGTCAGTATCTGCCTTATCTCTGGTTCTTCCTTAGACATAATTTCAAACATGAAAGACATGTCTATACTATGAACAGGCAACCTTAATTCTGGCACGAGATCCATGGCACATTGCAGTTCAGTGCTAGAGAGCTGAAGCATAAGATCTGTCATCTACAAAACCCGGTAACTGGAATTTCTGCTGCTGACTCTCTGCTTGCCTAGTGGGATACTGCGCCTGGGGTTAGCATGCTCTGTCTTGTGAAGGCAACATCAGGCTCCACTTCAGATTTCTTTCCAAAGCAGGTGCACAGCCGAAAAAACGTGGCAAGCATTTATGAAATGGGTTCGCCACTAAACACTATATCCGACAAGTAAGGGGGACCATCCTGAAGCCTTCCTGGAATTTTGGCAGCATTTCTGAGAGATCATCTGCAAATTACTAGAGATGGGTATTACGTGTATGCTGTAGGCAATAAATAAGAGTGATTTTAAGGGGCAGTGTATATTGACAAAGTAACACCTCTAAGAATAGAATACAACCCCTGGCATAAGCAGTAGAGACAAACTAATAAAACTGAGGAGGACCTAGGGAGTGTCTCAAAAATATATCAAATAGCAAAATTACTAATTTAAACAACAAAGTCCAAAGAATAAAAAAGGCTACAACTACACTAAACCCACTGAGTTAACTTGCTGGTTTATTGTATCCGAAAATCACAGTAACTACACCTTAACCTGAGCACCCAGAATACTCCCAAACTCCTGGATGTGCATCCCAGCTATGTTACAGCCTCATACGGACCGAGACATACGCATTCATCAGGCTCCCACTTTGTCTTTCACTATGGGGAGAGGAACACAGGCACGTTAGCTGAGAGGGAATCATGGCATGCTTTGGCCAGGTCCCTGGTCTAGAAGGCTGGGAGATCAAGAGCATGATTGTCATTCAACCCATTTTTACTTTAACAACTTTTATTTACTGTTTGCTCCACACCACATGACAGCTGTCTATCAAGGGAATATTTAAAAGTTAAGTCAACCAAAGTCAGTGTTTCTTAAGACCTGACTAATTCAGTGGGAATCAATGGCAATTGTTGCAGTGACTTTTATAGACATCAGATCTTTTAGAATTGCTGGATATCTCAATTTTCGAGCTATGCTATCTTTTTTTCAAGATAGCTTAGAGCTTTCTCAGGTGTGAAATTTTTCATTTCAAAAGAAGTAAATACTTCATTTTTGTGTATTGATGACCCAAACCAAAACAACCATACTCCCTGAATTATAAAAGATAACAATCTACTCGTATTTTGCCCCGAGATCTGAATTTTGCAAAAGCAAGCTTGCTTTTTTTTTTTTTTCCAGAGACCATACATTTTTCCTGTGACTTTTTCTTTTAATTTCCAGTGCAAGTATCTACAAGGAAAAAGAAATCCTCTTGCACTGCCTTATATACAAACACTGAACCTTTGTGCATATGGAGGAAAACCTTCAGGCAAAATCAGTAAGTAGCAGAAATAAAATAGCTATTTCCAAAACCAGGCATGAACACCACAATACTGTGTGTTAGTGACACAAGTCATAGAATCATAGAATCACAGAATGGTTTGGGTTGTAAGGGACCTTTAAAGGTCATCTAGTCCAAACCCCCTGCAATGAGCAAGGACATCTTCAACTAGATCAGGTTGCTCAGAGCCCCGTACAACCTGGCCTGGAATGTTTCCAGGGATGGGGCATCTGCCACCTCTCCAGGCAACCTGTTCCAGTGTTTCATCACCCTCATTATAAAAAATGTCTTCCTTCTATCTAGTCTGAATCTACTCTCCTTTAGTTTAAAACCATTACCCCTTGTCCTATCACTACAGTCATGTTCATGGGCCAATACTGAGATTCTCCAGTGAGGAACCTGGTATTTCTGAAGAGTTAGGACATATGTTATACAGACAGGTGTTTTTCTCAAGGCATAATTCATTTCTGTGAAATAATACCAAGGAAAAATGTAGTATTGGTGCCATTCTTAGCCTGCTTCAATAGCTTATGACATTTCTGTTGCGATTCTTTTACACACCTGCATTCATTCCACATGAATTCCCCTGCTCTACTCACAGAGTCAGTAAGATCATTTTCTGGGATACTGTCCTAATCTGATAAATTAATTTGGCATTGGACAATGTGTATGTGAAACAATCTTTTGTAGTTATATCTAAACAGCATATTTTGTGCAGATGACAGTTTGCTCCTACTCATGCTCCAAGCTGACCTGAACCCCTTCAGCTTCATTAGCATGGTGCTGAGCTGAAACTAGTAAGAACCGCTAAAAGTGCCAAGTTAGGGCAGCTCTATAATTTTGTTGGCAGGTTGATAGCAAAAAGACATATGCCTGCAACGTACTATGCCATGTTTGAAGCCTTCCCATCGAAGGCCAGCTGCTTGTTCTTTTTTGACATCCATTGATGTTTGAAAAAAGTGGAAAGATTCCTGCTAAACTCAGATGGATGCCAGAAGAGGCTTTAAGACTTCTGAATGACCTTAGCTAACCCAGAATCTTTTAAAATATACTTTAAAAAATTAAAACCGATGTTGTCCTTTATGGGAAAGGCAGTTGTCCAAGTTAAATGAAGTCAGTTTATAGTTTAAAAATAGCTTTTAAAGCTGCACGGGTTACCCAACCCACCTCAAATTTTAAAACCTTAGGCAACCACGTTACCCTACCGTGAATGACCACTACCTAATGCCAATTGACTATAAAGCAGCACTTTATTTTGTACTATCTGTTTATATTATACAGATTTCAGCTTGTGGTTCTGTCAAACCGGGGTTATAGCAATGTGGGAATTTGGTAAGAGTTTTAGACAGATCAAAGGGAGGGAGAAAAAAAAAGACATGAACATTCAGAATTTGGCCAGTAACAAAAGCAAACTAGAGCTTTTTTTCTGTTGATTGTATTGCCCTTCTGAGCAGAAATAACAAGACGAAGGCAGAGAAGAAACTTTTTGCAAACGCTTATAGATGTTAAGATATCACAAAGCCTTGAAATTCTGCTGTCTTGAGACTTTTTTAACCTACTGTTGCTTTTGTCTGTGAATTAAGACTACTCCCCTTGCCCAGGAAAAGCAAATACTGGGATCTGAATGCTTTACAACTTTATGCTAGAAGAGGCCACAGATGGGGACGCAGTTTGATCAATGTGGGAGGGATCAGCCCAAAATAACAGTAAGATATATTATACCATCAAAAAATGGCATGTCTGGAAGGAAATTTTTGAGCATAAATTAATACTGACCTTAGCCAGAATAACTTGCTCTCTTCAACATCTGCAGCTGTGTAGTTACTAGGGAGTCATCTGGCTTCATATGCTTTTTCACATCTGTGTACTAAATCAGAGATAGAAATAAAAAAATCTAGCACAAAGGGACTTTATATGGATTTGTGACACTCCCTGAGGGACTTGTGATCTTTAAACTAACAAAGATATTACAATGGGACACAGGTATAATATTCTCTTTGTGACAGGTATAACATTGGTCTAACATTGGTGCCTGTTCCATTGTGCAATGGAAAAACTATATCTGTTTTCCTCTGATGAGCTCTCTGAAACTTCCAAACATGGGTAAACAGAACTACAGTTTATGAGACAATAAGTTTGGCATACATGCATGAAAGTTCATACTTCTGGGATGAGCAAAATGAATAAACTCGAATCATATTAATTGCCTTACAACACCATGTGTGAGTGAAAGCAACAGTGGGAACAGACTGGGAGAGGACAGAGAGACTCTTGCATTTTAGCTCATACAGTATTTTCAACATTCTTCATCATTTTCAACATTGCTAGCAACTTCCAAAGACTAAACTGTGAAGCCTTAATAGAAGTGGGCATGACAGGGTTATTCAACAGGAGTAACAACATTTTTCAGCATGTAGCATGTGAGTTAGTGAAGTGAGTGGTATGTTGTATTTCCCCTGCCTGCATCATCTCAGGTTATGTTATGGTCCAGTCTAAATGACAAGGTGATGAAATTGCATAGGTGTAACATGCCTTTATTTCAGCAGCATGCATGACACAAAGTACTAAAATCCCTAAAGTATAACAGTCTTGAATAATACAGTTCTAAATCTTCAGCTGTCAGTGGGATATTCGTGTGTTACTGCCCCATGCTTGCAAAATACGGGAGTTGTTCATAAATTATGTCCTGAGTGTGTATAAAATAACGCAGACAAATCAAAATGCAATAGTTTTTGCCCTCATTTTGAGCAGCTGAACTTTTAATTTATAAAAAAATTTGCATTCCTTTGTATCTTTATAGTATCAAACTACATTTTAGATTAAAATAAAGGTGAAATTTCAAATGGGCAGTGCAAATTTAATGTACTAAGAGATTTAAGGACACAAAGCCAGAAATACATAACCAAAATCATACAAACATGTATGCGTCCACAGACATAAACAAAAAAAGTCAACTTCAATTTATAGTCATTAGGCAAGGTGAAGAAATTCTGTGTGATTCCCTCTGGAGAGCCACCAATACAACTTTTACCTTATAGCAAGAAAATAATGCGCTCGTACAGGAAGAAGAATAGAGAAGGGGATTGTAGCATGAGCTAAACAAAAGTAGTGGTGACAGATGTGAAAGGTAATAGAGGTATCCTTACATGGCAGAAAACTATTTTCTATTGAATTTATTTTCTGCTGGATTAGCATAACATAACAGCTCAGACAAATGTCAGCACTAGTGCAAAAGAAGGGCTGCAGCAGCAAGGTTGGTTTAGACGACTGAAAAAGGAGCCACTGCTTTGGATACTGTCTGATAAGCTAGAAGGCCACCACTCAGAAGCAATGGTGGTCTCGGTCATGTGTCATTCAGATTCAGAGTGATCCTGGCAAAAGCTCAGGAGGAAGTTGCTTGGCCTACACTGTAACATGCGAATGGAGAGTCTAAGGGCACTAAAAGCACAGGGTGGGCAAGCACACTGCTGCTGAGAGCAGAAAAAACCAGTCAGGATCAGAACACTCCACGGGGCAATGAAACAGTCAGGAGCTGGTACAAATAGGAACTTGTATGCCACAGCAGCACGCTCCTTGGCAAGCAGTGCTCAGCATTGCTCCACAGGCATAGCCTTCCAAAAATAAGCCTTTCAATGTACAAAAAGGCTACCGTATAGAGTTCGTGTCCTCGGTTCCACAGAGGACAGGGAGTGGAAGTGCTTGGCAGCAGACGGTATGGCACAGCTAAATTCTCTAGAGTGGGCAGAGTCTGAAGGAACCTAACAGCTTTGTTGAAGGAAACCAGCAAGCTGTTTTGACTGAGGATATGCTTTCTAAATAGCTCTAATACCATGCAGTAGTATTTTCATCATTATCATTAGTAACGTGGAAATATGAGCCTACCTCTCGCTATTTCTTTCTTTAGTGAAAAAGTTCTTCTCTTCTTGCTTATTATAAGATAGTGGACCTTGCCCAAAGATGGTCTGTTTCTAAAAGCATTTTATAGCACAGTAAAACTCTGTGTACAGGGCCAACCTGGCTTAAGCTGATGTTAAGGATGAGGTCTGCTCGTGGAATGAATACTTTGGATTTGGGCTTACTTAGCCCAAGTTTTGATTGACTTATAATTTGTTATATCTCATAGCTCCAAGACTCACAAAATACATCTTTAAATTGCCCTAAACTCTAGTCTGTGATTCCAAGGGTTAATTTGAAAACACACACATTGAATTTATGGAGCAGATTACTTAGAGCAAGAGAATGCAGAAGTGTGATTACAAATCTAAAGTGAATTTAAATTTTAAAATTAATTTTCCTCATTGTTTTTCTTGACCCTTCTTTTTTTCCATGAACACTGAAGCAGTTCTTGTATACGTGTATACAGATAGCAAATTTCAGCGTCCTCCAGGAACAGCAACAGAAGCTCAATCTAT